>NW_005187806.1:197151-198492 GCF_000239375.1 Pundamilia nyererei | reverse complement strand
TTTTTTTTAAAGACTCGAAAGGACTTGAAATTCAAAATTTCAGACTTGTGACTTTACTCGGACTTTTACACCAGTGACTTGAGACTCGACTCTGACTTGCCTGACATTACTTGAGACTTGACTTGTGACTTGAGGATAAAGACTTGAGACTTACTTGAGACTTGTAAAACAATGACTTGGTCCCACCTCTGCCATTGACCTCCCAGCCCATTGTTCCTTCAGTGGGCTGGTTTCAGTCATTATGCAAATTTACTGTTTATAAGATTGAAACCTGCAGTCAGCTGGGACTGAAGACGTCACCTGGATGAGTGACGAACCGTTTCTCCCACAAAACGCTACGTCCAGATGAACAGAATCAACTTTTGGAGATTTACTTACCTGGATGATTGAGATGCATCAAGACGAATCACATTGTGGTCTCTGGGGTGCAGCAGTGCCCCCATTTGGCTGTAAACGGGAACTACAGTCCACTCAGAGAAGCTTTGCCATGATGAGAGTCGAATAGCTGCTTCATCTGTAGCTCAAAGGTTTGCACTTTTGTTTCTCTGCACAGCAGAACATCCAGTGATGCTCCAAACAGCTTCTTCAGGGATTATTGCAGATGTTAAGTTGAGAGAAGCTCACAAACTCAACATCTGTCCAAAATGAGAACAGGTTCAACTGGAACCCTGCCTACAACACACATCCACACCTGTATTCATGCAGTTGGTTTGGTTGGTTCTTTGTTTGGTTTTTGGGTTTTTTGGTAAATATGCAGATGTTTTATTGATATTCAGAAATGCTCATTTAAATATTTTTGGGTCCAAAATCTTTTTCTTTATAAATGTTCAGCACTGCCTGTTTTCCACATTTAAACAGAATTCCAGGTGTGACCTTGCTCTATGGAGCAAGTTTAATGTGTTTATTTTTATGTTATTGAAGTAAATGAAGCAGCGTCGGCAACAGTGAAACAGGCTGTCACTGACTCTGCTCTTCGTGTAAGTGTCACACACAACATTAGGACTGTTTTTCTAATTATTTTCATGATTAAGAAATAAAAATAAAAAGAGCTGAATTTATTTGTAACAGTTCAGTGATTTTTAATTTACATCAGAAAAAATAAGACTGTGACTTAAACACACACACGCACACATAACAACAACAAATAAAACCAGGGTGGACAAACCAGCCCGTTCTCACTCCCGGGGCGTAGGGGAGACCGGGGATAGTTGTAACATTTTTGACATTTCTGTCTGTAAATTGCAGCTCTTTTAAGGTAGTGGATTCAAAATGTAATGCAAAGTATTTACATGTCTCGGCTATTAAATAGTGCAGCTATTTTCTCTGCAGCACAATTACCCA
>NW_005187806.1:193968-196041 GCF_000239375.1 Pundamilia nyererei | reverse complement strand
AGCCCTGATTGGAGAAATTGGAAGTGTTACAACTGACCCACGTTACAACTATCCCCGGTCTCCCCTACTATACCGACGTTTTGTCAAGTCCCGAGAAACGCGAAAGGTGACCGTCCGCAAAAGCGTAAAATGTTGACGATTTGTCACCCAGCGTCAAATATTACACTTAGGGAGTGAGAACATGTTGGGATAAACTAACTCACCACAGCAGGACGCCGTGATCAGAGCGAGGCAGAGAGAGATGGTGACGGGGGGATGTCTTTACCTTATGATGTAAAGCACTTTGAGGCGGCTGTTATTGCTCTGATTTGGAGCAACATGAATAAGACTGAACTGAATCAAACGTCCACTTTCTTCTAAGTAAAGAAGTCTTCTTGGAAGCCAGCCGAGGGGCTGCACCCCCCTTCTCCTCCTGCTTATGCAGAGTTTCTAAAAAACAAAACAAAACCGGTAAACCTGCTGAGTGACATAATTTCTGCAGACAATTTACCAAAACTATTTGAACATGTCTGAGCTTGAACCATCCAGAGTCTCTGAGGTGCTGAGGTGAGCCTGCTGCAGGAGCTCTGCTGTGTTTTACTCACTTACTCTTATATGCTCATAACTCTGTACAGAGCTTCTTGCTTGTGGAGTTCTGGCCTCTGGTTGGTCTCTGACACTTACCCTGTACTTATATTTTATTAATTAAAAGGTGAATATATTTTCTTGGTTAGAAATGTTTGATTTATGGTCGACTTTAATAGAAAATTGTATTTTCTTCATAAAATAAAACAAATATTTCAGTAACAAGTGTCCATGAAGCAGATTTGTACAACCATAAAACATGGTTACAAATTAGCTTCATAAAGTAACTGTAAAAAACAACAACATTTGACGGCTGGAGGAAGTTCAGTTTTCAGAAAATATCACCTGTGAAGAGCAATGATGATTTCTAACACGAGGCTGGACAGACTGACAGCTGTCAGGCTGCTCTTTCCTTTTTCCTACAGTTAAGCTGGCAGTGTTTTTGTTCCTTTCAGTTCTGACGGCCAACACGGACACAGCACGGCGCATCCAACAACTTTCATTTCTGCTTCGTTTGTCACTGCAGGAAAAGAAGACTGGCTGTGGTTTTATGGCCTTTTAAATAACGCTTTAATTTTACTGCTAAGTCTAACATCTGAAGGATGTACAGCAGAAAGACACTCGATCGAGCTTTAATTCACCTGGTTATGCAAAATATTTTAAAAGAAGTTGAGAAGTAAGTGCTGATAATTGTTAGGCACGCTAACATAATTCAGGTCCGAGCTGATCCAAAACGCACAAACAATCACTTCACAAATCAAAACGTCAAAGCTTTTATTTTCTCCACGTTTTATTACAGTTTTCATCCCAGATAGCAAGATAATGTCGTTTTTTGTTGCATTTTCATACAGTGTTTCACTGATGACCGTCTTATCATCACTATGATCTCTGTCGTTGCTCCGCCCACAGTCAGTTCCAGATTTGAAGGACAGCCAATCCCAGCAGAGGCAGCAGTTTCATCTGACCAATCCCTGAAGCCTGAGAGAGGTCACACAGAGGTCAAATAGTTATTTGACTGATGTGACACAAACACACATGCAGAAATGTTCTTCTGGCACAAATTTCACGCCATAAACTTTATTGTTTTCATACTGAGTAAACTTAAACTGGCCACTGGCAGCCATGCACGCCCAAACGCAAAGGTTAAAAATGCTGGAATTTTCCGATGACGCTTCTTTTGTGGGTGATGCTGCCAACATTCATGGATTGTAATGTCATTAAAATTCTGTCATCAGATAAAAATAAGTTGTTGTCATCAACATAAGTGATTAGTTTGTTACAGATGGCGTGCTGGTACCACATCAGAATCCTTATTTCCTTCACAGCTTCCTTTATTCTTCACAGCACAGATTCAATGAAGCGAACATCACTCAGATATTTTCACCATATTGAGATGATAAAAGCTCAAAGGTGCTCCACATCATCGTTCTACAACAAGCTCACAGGCTTGTGTTTGAGTTCAGGTGTTCCTCACATACGTGACACAAAACCACAAACATGCAGACGGGA
>NW_005187806.1:191247-193007 GCF_000239375.1 Pundamilia nyererei | reverse complement strand
TTTCTGGGAGTTTGTTCCAGATATAAGGAGCATAAAAGCTGAATGCAGCTTCTCCGTGTCTGGTTCTGACTCTGGGAACTGATAAAAGACCGGATCCAGATGACCTGAGGGATCTGGAAGGTTCATACCAAAGCACAAACAAGCACAGAAGTTGCCTTCTGAGTGCAGATTTTGACAGTCATGTGCCTCTGAAAGTGTTCTTCGCTCAGTTAGATGTTGTGAAGGAGTTTTGTTAAACAAGGAAATCATTCTGCGGACGTTTGTCAAAGCTGGGAAGGCACTTAAAGAAAGCTCCAGGCGATCCAGGAGAGGAGGACAACCGCTGCCTAAGCAAAAACCTGTAGTGATGCCTTATGTGTCCGGAGTATTGGAACAGCTGAGACGCCTTTTTTCTAAACATCGCGTCTCCGTGGCTTTTAAACCCCAAAACACACTGTGGAAAAATTGCAAACAGAGTAACATAGCTTACGCTGTTAGTGCCAGGAGGATGTAACATCCTGGACAGGGAGGAACGCTGGTTTGAGGGCGGAGTCAAGGAGGCCATTTACGTGAAAAGGGAAAGACCATCTCTGAATCGAGGAGGGGGCCTAAGGGTCCATCTGTCACCATCTTACAATGCTATGACTGCAGCCATTGACCAACTCTCTGTGAATGGGACTCATGGACATTGATCAGTAGCTGTTGATCAATGATCAATGGTAACTGATCAGTGGTCACTGGTGATCGATCAGATTGATTAATTACTTTATAGGTCTGTTTCTAATTACAGATAGATTTCAGCTGGTGTCATGTTTCATGTTTCATGTGTTTAATACTTTTTCCCCGTCTCATTTCTCATCATTACACATGACTCATGTACATCTAATGGTTTTATTTCTTTGCTTGTGTGGATTGGTTGTTACCAACATCTGGTGAGAATTTCATGCCAGTAGCACCATTTAGAGTTCAACACGTATTTTACCTGCTGCAATATATATTCATGCGTGTTGTTATGTTGAAGTCTTATTTCAAAAATATTAAATTCAATATTAAATTCATTTTTCATCTCAAAAGTTGACACATGGCAGTTTGGGGCAGCATTCCTCTTTGCAGAACCTCTCGAGTTCTAACAGGTTGGATGGCGAGTATTCCTGCAGGCCAATTTCAGATGCTAACTCGTGTTTAAACCTGGACTCTGAGCACCTCAAGGACATTCACAGACAGGCCTGTGAAGCACTGAATACTTTCTGGATGCACTGTATGACGAGGCTGGATGATTTCACAGTGTTTGCATGTTATACCCACATAGCTACATCTTAGCTACATCATTTCCTCTTTTCTTCATGTCTGCACTCAAACCCACAGATGCAACGTTTCTGAGGCTTGACTACAAAGAAGAACACTTACTTCCATGAATACACTCATACACACATTTTGCAGTGCAGCTTTTTTTTTTTTGCAGCTTTTTTGTACAGCCTGCTAAAATATGACTTTTTCTTCAGAAGTGTTTTTTTTTATTTCATGACAAAAATTTAGTTTTAATGCAGATAGATGATGCTGTCATTAGATTTTTTGTTTGTTTGTTTGTTGTTGTTTTTTAACAAATTTTATCCTTAATGCCAACGACATGTCAAGTAAAGTAGATCAGTGCCTTGAAATGACCTGGTTTTCTGCGACATATTTTTAGAGAAAGACGTCAACAACCGTGAGCATCATGGAGCAAGTCGCTTATGCTTTCAGTTCAAGGGCGAGTCCACAAGCGGTTTATAAAGAGATGTCGT
>NW_005187806.1:188743-189845 GCF_000239375.1 Pundamilia nyererei | reverse complement strand
TACACTGGGATGTCATGCTTGGAAAAAACTCTGAGTTTCTCTGATCAGGGATGACAATGTTGTTGTCTGTCCTTCTTCCCTCGCTGGTGTCTGGTCTTCTTTTCTGTGCATCTTCACTGACTTGATGAAAGCCCCATTTAGGATAGCCGCACGTTTTAAGTGCTTCCTTTACATGTGTGTGTTCCTTCTTTTTCCCTTCAGGCTTAGAGGGAACATGTTCTGCCCGGTGGTGTAGGGTCCTAATTACTCTAAGTTTGTGTTCCAGAGGGTGATGGGAGTCAAAGAGGAGGTACTGGTCCGTGTGTGTGGGCTTCTGGTAAACTTCGATGTTGAGGTTGCCGTTCTCTTCAACGTGCACGGCGCAGTCCAGGAAAGGCAAACAGTTATCGGTGTCGATAGAAAGAGACTACATCAAGGAACACCATAGTTCTTTCAGTTCCAGTACTTCCACATTGACACAGTGCGCACTGAGAACCTGAAGTTCTGTGAATTTGTTGATATTGAAAACAGAACAATGCTTTCTCACAGCTTTGCTCCGAGGCATTGAGAGGATGATACAGATATTTTCACCCATAGTGATCAAGAAGTTTTTTGAAGATGACTTCAGTGAGATCTACCTCTGGCACATGCACTCACTCATGTCTGTGTTCCACACAGACATTCAAGAAGTGGAGATATCACCTGAATTTCAGGAGCGGGACCACTCCTCGTTCATGCCCTGTCTGGCCTCAGGCTAGAAAAACCCCTTCTCCAACACCCGCTGTTCTCATTTTCATGCCCCCCCCCCGCCCCCCCTTTTTCTTTCCTCTCTTCTCCTCTCCTCTCCTCCCTTCCTTTCCTCCCTTTATTTCTCGTTAGTACAGGGGGATCTGCCCGGCCCGAGAGCCGTCGCCAGTCCCCTTCAAGACCTTCCCCAAACCGCAGCACTAATCACTAGGGATGGGTACTGATAAGATTTTCATGATTCCGATTCCATTTTCGATTCTGTTTAACGATTCGATTCTTTATCGATTCTTTTAAAAAAAGGAGAACACTAAGGTCGATTAGCTCAGAACTTTGTTTTATATCTTCTCTTTGAACAAGATAGAAATTTAGGAGTAAC
>NW_005187806.1:186120-187224 GCF_000239375.1 Pundamilia nyererei | reverse complement strand
TACAGGACTGAACCTTTCACAACAGCTTTTTGCATCTTTCTCCGTGCAGGCGGGTGCAGTGAAAGAAAGTTACCGTGAGCAGCTCTATGGACTGTGAAGTGATATGGTCGCACAACCTCCTTAAAGCGTGGAGAGAAGCTGAACCTGCTTCTCTGGTGAGGATGGTTTAAGAAAGATAAGTTGGGGCCAGAGGTGCCAAATTGCACATACCTATTTTGATAACCATCTCACACAGAGAGCAGATGTTGCTGCAGTACGACTCTCATAGAGCATCATTTTGAAACGCAGCCTGGTGTGACGGTACGTTCACGGCCCTACATGAACACAAGAGACTAATTGTTTTTTAAGAATTGACTAAAATGCTGAAAACGGGAGTGATAAAAGAATCGCACAGGGTGAGGTGTAGCCCCATAGTTCTGGTTGTGAAGAAAGATTCTGTGTCAACTACCACAAGGTGAACGAAGTTGATGCGTACCCTATGCCCCGGGCGGACGAGCTCCTCGATCGATTAGGCACAGCTCAATTTTTCGTGACACTGTATTCAACCGAAAGAAGTATGCAGTTGGACGGAGGGAGGTACAGTATGTGGGGTAGCACTTGGGGCAGGTGCGTCCACAGGTGGAGAAAACAGCAGTAATTGCATCATGTCTGCACTCCAAGACCAAAAATCTGTATGTTTGGTCTTTCTGCACATAATCTGTTTATAATTATTCATCCATTTATATTACCCATATCTGCATATACCAGCATATACATACATTTGCCCATAGTACATCTATATAATTGCTCTTAATGCACTTACTACTCTTGCACTTCTGATTAGATGCAAAACAGTATTTTGTTACCCCATGTTCAAACATGTTTATGACAGAGGTAAGAAGGTTCCTGGGGCTGGCTGATTATTTTTGCTGGTTCATGCCCGGGTTTGAGGACCTAACCAGCCCAGAATGATGCCCCAGATCTAGTCTAGTTGACGGAGCGGTGCCAGGCAGCATTTGTGAAGGTGAAAAAGTCTCTGTTTAGGGAGCCGCTTCTCCACACACCTAACGTCCTGCAGACGGACACCTCGAACTAGGGCTGGGTATCGTCACTGATTTCTAGAAT
>NW_005187806.1:164727-172718 GCF_000239375.1 Pundamilia nyererei | reverse complement strand
TTTAAGCACCGGCACCGTTTCAAAAGTACCAGTTTGGTACTGGTATCGGATAAAACCTAAACGATATCCATCCCTAGTAATAAGTAACTAATTACTTCTGAAAATAAGTAACAGAATTATTTTCTTGGAGAAGTAATCAATAATTATTATTTAACTACTATGTTCGAGTAACTTGACCAACACTGCTGATGGATGACCTCCATGGAGCACGTCTGAAGACTGTGCATGCTTAGTTTTTAGGACTGTTGAAGTGAATCCAGCAGTTAGTGTTGCCAAAAGTTTGGAAATAATTAGCAAATAATCTTATTTTAAGAAATAATGCAGAAAACATCCTGATTCCCTCCAAAAAAGGACAGGCGTGATCGTTCTCTCAATCAGCATCACATCTTTCATGTAAAACAGCTTAAATCCACACTAGATTTTAGAGGGATTAAAGGATGTTCTGGTTCCAGTTCACTCACCACAGCAGACTAACATCATCAGAGACAGCCAGAGACAGATGGACAGCAAGACATTCATCCTGGACGACAGACACAAACTCACTGAAAGAGCTTCACGACTTTAAACATCAGACTCAACTGACGAGGAAGTGAAAAAGCGCTGAAAATAAACCTTTGTCTTCTTGTTAGTCTGCTTTAACTTCACATGCAGACTGAATATACTACCAAGGAGTATTAGGGCCACATTAAGAAAGAAAAATATTATTAATCATTTCGAGAATAAAGGCAAAATTTCAAGATTACAGGTGTAATTCTATTTGGATATATGTGGTCAGTGTACGCGGGGAAACTGCGACCCTCAAGGAAAAAACAAAAATGTGTGGCGAGTAGAGATGGACTGATTCGATATTACATATCGGTCCGATACTGACCTAAATCACTGGATCGGATATTGGAGAGAAATAAAAAATGTAATCTGATCCATTAAATATCACAAAAACACCTCACAAAACTTGTGACATGGTGTAACTCGGCTCATAACCTTAGCACGTCGAAAGAGTATGCGTCATGTGACAGAGCGGCTGTGGCGTGTGAGACCTGATGGCGGTCTGGTTGAGCATTTGGAGCCTCGCTACGTCCTTCCAAACCGGCATTTCATCTCTGAGAGAGCTATCCCAGAGAAGTAAAGCAAGTGTGTAAGTTCATGTCTGAATGTTTTTCAAGCATCCCCACGTTAAGCTTAACAATGGAGCGACTGCCTCCCCCTCCCTCTCCTGTTGCTACTTCAATCATGAAATTGATTAATGATCAGCTGATCGGCTTTTCTGTCACGAGTCCGTCTCAGAAAGAGGAAACCAGCAGCTGAACAACAGCAGCACGTTTAAGCTTGATAAGCTGTTGTTAGAATTTATTTAATATTCCTTTCTACACCAGGATCTTTTTCTACAGCTGACGTAACTGTGCAGGGGCGGATCTAGCATGGTTTAGCCAGGGGGGCCGATAGGGCATGAACAGGGAAAAGGGGGCACAAAGACATACTTTTCTTTCTTATTCTCATTTAAAATGTCGAGCTTTTAATAAATAATTATCTGAATTTTACAAAGTTTTAATCTGATGTAAAACTGATAGAATTCCATTACTGTATATAGTAACTATTAACTCTAATATACCCTATTAAGCTATAGCACTTTTTTCTTTGGGAAGGTACCATCTGTGCAGTCTGCAATTCTGTTGAGGGAAGATGCTGAATCTATTTAATTACTGTGGAAGAAAAAAATTTTACGCCCGGCCCCGCCAATCGGCCACCAGGAGTGAGCCGGTACATACATGAGCGCCCAGCCCCAGACGACAAGGACCACCAACACACCAACATCTGAGGGCATCAGCCACCAGCAATTATTAATTAGTCAGATAAAAGGCACTGGGGAACTCAGCAACACAAAACGACCTGGACATCCACGGAAGACAACAGTGGTAGATGATCACAGAATTATTTCCATGGTGAAGAGAAACCTGTTCACAAAAGCTGGGCAGAATTCTTCTTTGCAGAACCTCTCAAGTTCTAACAGGTTGGATGGCGAGCATTCAGGCCAATTTCAGATGCTAACTCACGTTTAAGCCTGGACTCTGTCTGAGCACCTCAAGGACATTCGCAGACAGGCCTGTGGAGCTCTGTGAATACTTTCTGGATGCACTGTATGACGAGGCTGGATGATTTCACAGTGTTTGCATGTTATACCCACATAGCTACATCTTAGCCACCTCATTTCCCCTTTTCTTCATGTCTGCACTCAAACCCACAGATGCAAAGTTTCTGAGGCTTGACTGCAAAGAACATTTTCATCAATACACACATTTTGTGCGCTAACATCAGTGCAGCTTTTTTGTACAGCCTGCTAAAATATGACTTAAAACATCTTTTTGTTCAGAAATGTTTTTTTTATTTCATGACAACATTTTTGTTTTTATGCAGATAGATTATGCTGCCATTAGTTTTTTTCTAGGTTTATCTTTAATGCTTTAATCATGCCTGCTTACACTCCAGTTTTACTCTTAAGTGTAAAAACCAGAACATGTCAAGTAAAGTAGATCAGCGCCTTGAAATGACCTGGTTTTCTGCGACATAATTTTAGAGAAAGACGTCAACAACCGTGAGCATCATGGAGCAAGTCGCTTAGGCTTTCAGTTCAAGGGCGAGTCCACAAGCCGTTTATAAAGAGATGTCGTCGATTACAGTCTTGTTTAGCAATTTTAGTCTCTAAGCCAAACAAAAAACTCACAATAACTCTTCAACCTGTAACTGAAAGACTGCAACACACTTCTTCTGAGAGCCGATAAAACCTTCATGAATCTTTCGATCAATATCAGACCTTTGAGTGCAAAAGCAGGTTTAGTCCGTTAATTAAAACAGATATGTGAAAGGTCATAGGTCACTCACCACAACAGGACGACATGATCAGAGCAAGCCAGAGAGACATGGAGAGCAACACATTCATCCTGGACGAGAGACACAAACTGACTGAGACAGACAGAGAGAGAGGGGGAGTGTTCAAATAGAAACTCTCCAAACGAGAGAAAACTTACAGCTTTTAACGAGCCTCAGCTTTGTGAGTCGGACCCAACAGGCTTTTTAAGATGAGGCCACTGAACTTAAAGAAAGATGTAAGCGCTGATAATAAAACATAAGGCAGGTCTGAGCTGTTCAAAATAAACAAACAATCACTCGAATAGTTTCAAAAATAAAGTCTTTTATTTTGTCTTTTTTATTTAACTTTCATTGCAGATAAAGCTTCTGTCTTTGGCTCCACCCACAATCAGTTCCAGATTTGATGGACAACCAATCCCAGCAGGAGCATCAGTTTCAGCTGACCAATCCCTGAGGCCTGAGAGAGGTCACACACAGAAATGTTCAAATTTCACGCCATAAACTTTATTGTTTTCATACTGAGTAAACTTATACTGGCCACTGGCAGCCATGCACGCCCAAACTCAAAGGTTAAAAATGCTGGAATTTTCTGATGACGCTTCTTTTGTGGGTGATGCTGCCAACATTCATGGATTGTAATGTCATTAAAATTCTGTCATCAGATAAAAATAAGTTGTTGTCATCAACATAAGTGATTAGTTTGTTACAGATGGCGTGCTGGTACCACATCAGAATCCTTATTTAAAGCTTCCTTTATTCCTCACAGCACAGATTCAATGAAGCGAACATCACTCAGATATTTTCACCATATTGAGACGATAAAAGCTCAAAGGTGCTCCACATCATCGTTCTATAACTTTATCCCTGATTATGGAGACACGTGTTACACGCATGGATGCATGCATCCTCACATATGTGGTGCTATGATAAAGATAAAGACATGAAAATCGTAGCCCCCCCATTTTATTTTATGCTCAAAGACACTTTCTTTTGGAAAGGCCACTGTTAATGTCGATTGTACTGTTCGCCAGCAGGGGGCACTCAGTCTCGAACGCATCGGTAGCTGGTGCTTCACGAGTGTTAGTCAGTAGTGAAGATGCAGCGTACGGCCCGCACAGAAAGAACTGATTAACTGTTTTTCTGTTTTTCTACAGGTAAGCTGGGTGGGATGTTATAAAAGTGACAGACCGCAGTGGCGGCTGATGATGAAGGTCTTGTAGTGTGACAATGTTAGGCTGGAGATTTAATTCCCAAGTTGATCCAGTTGTTAGACTGTGCCGAGAGTCTTTGATTTCCATACAGGTATTTTTTGGGTCAAAGCCACAATATATGTTTTGCACAATAAGAGAAAGTGACTGAATGTTCAGTTCAAGTCAAGAACAACGTTTAGTTGAAAAGGATGCAGTTTGATAAATGCAGTTCAGGTTGATGAATAGATGAAAACAAGATAAAACTGTAATGAGAGTTCACTCTGGTATTCGTGCATACAGTAAAATGTACTTTTGTGATTGGGCAGTACATAAAAGTGGTGCGTGTGACTATGAAAGTGTAAAGTTTAGAGAATGTAAGGTCATTGTCACTAGAAGAAGTGTTAGTCAGTAGCGAAGAGGCAGCGTACGAACTGAAAGAAAGAACTGGTTAACCTGTCGTTTTTCTATTTTTCTACAGTTTCTGTGAAAAATAAATATGTTGCACAGGAGATGAGTTTGCGCATCATTTTCAGCAGTGTCACGAGTACAGTACGTGACACAAAACCACAAACATGCAGATGGGAAGAAACTCAACAACTTTCATTTCTGTTTATCAAGCATCTGCAGGAAAGTTAGACCAACTAAAAAGCCACAAGTAAGTGACGGGCTTACACGCCAGCTTTACTTGTAGTTTTGAAGTAACGTCGGAAAAATCAAAGTCAGCTAAACACTGATGGCTGACCTCTGCTTAGCTGTGCTTAGTTTTAGGATTGTTGAAGTGAATCGAGCGGGCATCTGTCAGAAAACCTCCTGAATATAAAGTCGGGATTTTTTTTCTAATTATTTCCGATATTAATGTTTAAAGTTTAAAAAAGTACAAATTTAAGCTCAAACATAAAAAGAAATATTTGGATTTTCTGATGTTAAACACTGATTTTGTGACATGTGTAATCAGGATTTCTGGAGGTGTTTTTGCAGTTCAGCTGTGTTTATTACATGACAGTATGTGACAAAAATAAGGAAAAGCAAAATAACCAAATAAATCTTTTCCAGTTTTAAGTTGTAATTCTGTCCTGTACCAGTACATCTGAAAAAAGATGGCTTACCTTGTTCATGGGGACAAATTCTAGAAAGACAAGAAAGCACAGAAGCTGCTGTGAGTACAGCTCAGTAACAGTTGTGTTACTAGATAAAGTGTCTGTGTTGTGCAGGTGCTCTGAAGTTACCAAAGTAATAGTAGTCATAATAAGAAGAGAAGTTATAATAAGAAGTGTAGTTATTCGCTGAGAATTCATACATGTCTTCATGGTGCAAGTTTTCCTTTTCAATGATTCCTGGTGATGAAAATTAAGCAGAAACAATAAATTCATGTGACCTGATGGAAGGTGAGCTAAAAACAAACTACAAACAACCTACAAACTGCTCTACAAGCCTGGCATTTTAGTTTTTAGTTTTTTAGTTTTTGATGTTCATGGTTTCATGCACCAAACATTAATGTAGTGGTATGAAGTAGTTTGACAGAGCGAGTGTCTGCAGGACAATTACTCCAGCAAATTCTTAACAGATCTCTAAATTTCTTTTTAAACAATCTTTTTAAAAACTTATGAAACTGTAACTGCAGTAATACAACAAACATCTTCTGACGTCCAGTAAAGTCACGATGGATCAATCAGCTGGTCGACCTCTGTGGAGCAAGTTTGCTTTTTTAGGACTGTTGACGTGAATCCATCAGTTAGCAAAATGATTTGCAATTTTAATATTTAAAGTTTCAAAGCAGCTGCAGCCGTTTATAAGAAATAATGCAGAAAACATCCTGACTGCCAAAAAAAGAACAGGCGTGATCATTCTCTCAATCAGCATCACATCTTTCATGTAAAACAGCTTAAACCTGCAGCAGATTAGGATTAAAGGATGTTCTGGTTCCAGTTCACTCACCACAGCAGACTAACATCATCAGAGACAGCCAGAGACAGATGGACAGCAAGACATTCATCCTGAACGACAGACACAAACTCACTGAGAGAGCTTCACGACTTCAACAAGATGACAAAGGCTTATTTTCAGCACTTTTTCACTTCCTCATCAGCTCAGTCTGTCTGCTTTTTACATCCAGACATACAGACTGAATATACTTCCAAGGAGTATTAGGGAAACATATTATTAATCATTTCGAGAATAAAGGCAAAATTTCAAGATTACAGTTGTTGTTTCAAGACCCTTCTATACCCTCTGAGTGAGTGAAATGGTTTCTTTTAGCTGATAAACACAGTGTGTTGATGAGTATAAGGACGCTGAAAAGCAAAAGCTGAGTCTGCTCAGACAGAAAAACACAAATTCAGAAGAGGAGATGCACACAAAGAAAAAAAAAAGAGGATGTGGTATATCATAATACAGTTAATACATTTGTTTCACTGACCCATCCTAACAAGGCATTTCATAGAGATTACAGCAAACATGTTACGTTTCAACTTTAATTGTAAAATTTCAATTTTATTCTCAAAATGATCGAAAATATTTTTTATTTTCTTAATGTAGCAATAATACTCCGGTGTAATCTCCAAAAGTGGGTTCTGTTCATCTGGACATTTTCAGTGGGAGAAACGTTTCGTCACTCATCCAGGTGACTCTGCTGACTACAGGTTTCCCCGCCTTATAAACAGTACTTTTTCTAAATTTATGTAACTATATTTATGTATAGCTTTTTTTTAAATTTCATATTTCTGTATAGTTTTCATATTTATATTCTCTTCATAGCTTGTACACCCACTACAGTCTGTACATACTTATAATTATTGCATATTCATAACATACCTTCATACCGTGTACATTTTAACATACCCATAATAGACCCATATTTTGTACCCTCATACCTATAACAGACCCATTTCTGTAATATCGTATTTACCGCACTATAAGGTGCACATAAAATCCTTAAATCTTCACAAAAATCGACAGTGCGCCTTATGTATGAATTTTGGTTTGTGCTTACTGACCTCGAACTGATGTTATGTGCTACACGATGCTCAAAAATCTTTCAAAAAAACTTTTAGTGCCACTTTTCGGAGCATTACGGTTACTGTTGCCAGGAGCCTTGCGGAGTAATACGTACTGTGCTTCAACAAAACATTACCGTGTTGTGTGTGTATAAAAATGGCACCCGCGAAGAGACACGCTTACGAAGCGGATTTTAAACTCCGAGCAATCAGTTATGCAGCAGAAAATGGAAATAGAGCAGCTGCGAGACAATTCGGCATTAATGAGTCGATGGTGCGCAAGTGGAGGAAGCAAGAAGATGACCTAAAACAAGTAAAGACGACCAAAAGGATTTTCCGAGGGAACAAGGTGCGATGGCCGCAGTTAGTGGACAAAATTGAACAGTGGGTTATTGAACAGAGAACAGCAGGCAGAAGCGTCTCTACAGTCTCTATTTGACAACAGCGGCAGCACGTGACATGCAGATCAACGACTTTCGAGGGGGACCTTCTTGGTGCTTCCGTTTTATGAAAAAGCATAATCCTCAATCCGCACAAGAACTACTGTCTCACAGCAACTGCCAAACAATTACAAAGAAAAGTTGGCCATTTTCAGCACCTACTGCCAGAATAAGATCACTGAAAAAAAGATCCGGCTAGAACACATCACTAGCATGGACGAGGTCCTCCTCACCTTTGACATCCCCGTGAACCGTACTGTCGAGAAAACAGGGACCAGTACGGTATCTATACGCAACACGGGGAACGAGAAGTCATCCTTCACTGTAGTTCTGGGCTGCCAAGCTAATGGCCAGAAACTACCACCCATGGTCATTTTCAAGAGGAAGACTTTGCCAAAAGAAAAGTTTCCGGCCGGCGTCATCGTCAAGGCTAACTCAAAGGGCTGGATGGACGAGGAGAAGATGAGCGAGTGGCTGAGCTTATGTCAAGAGACCGGGTGGCT
>NW_005187806.1:162159-163327 GCF_000239375.1 Pundamilia nyererei | reverse complement strand
CGGTGTTTAGAAAAAATGCATCTCAACTGCTCCGATACTCCTGACACATCACTACAGGTTTTTGTTTAGGCAGCGGTTGTCCTTCTCTCTTGGATCAGTTGGAGCTTTCTTTAGGAGCCTTTCCAGCTTTGACAAAAGTCCAGCTGGGATAACCACATTTACTCAGGGTCTTCTTCATGTGATGTTCTTCTGCCTCCCCCGGCCGCTGTGTCAGTGGGGATGGTGTTCGCTCTGTGTTGTAGCGTCATGATGACTCCCAGTTTATGCTCCAGTGGATGATGAGAGTCAAACCTTAAATAGTAATCCGTATGCGTTGTTGATCAATGGTCATGAGAATTTTCATAATCATGATTAAGGAACTGACCTCCCAGCCCATTGTTCCTTCAGTGGGCTGGTTTCAGTCATTATGCAAATGTCCTGTTTATAAGATTGAGACCTGCAGTCAGCTGAGACTGAAGACGTCACCTGGATGAGTGATGAAACGTTTCTCCCACAAAACGATACGTCCAGATGAACAGAATCAACTTTTGGAGATTTACTTACCTGGATGATTGAGATGCATCAAGACTCTGGTGTAATATACAGACTCATACAGTGGGGTTTTATATGGTTTGATTTCCTTGTAATAAATTTGACCTTTTTGGCTGATTTCCAGCTTCAGGTTTTTACTGAAAAAAGAAGAAATAAAAGTCCATATTTAGCTTATAGCCATTTATGCAGCCTCTAAATTCATCATGCAGTTATGTGAAGACAAAATAGACAATTATGCTCAAAAAACAAGCCAATAAAATAAAACCACCAAAAACTGTTGCACATTTGACAACTTTCACTTCTGCTTTCGTTGTGTCTGCAGGAAAATGAAAGTCGCCCGCTTAAAAGCCTCAAGATGGTAAAAGTCTTGCTGTGGCTTTGAAATCCCGCTTTCATTTTGCTGCTGAGTCTAATGCCTGAAGAACGCACTGTACTAAAACATAGTAGAGCTGACTTCTACTTGTTCCTTATGGTCAATTATAGGCCAATCTCCAACCTTCCTTTCATATCAAACATCCTTGAAAGAGTAGTTGTCAAACAGCTAACAGATCATCTGCAGAGGAATGGCTTATTTGAAGAGTTTCAGTCAGGTTTCAGAGCTCATCACAGCACAGAAACAGCTTTAGTGAAGGTTACA
>NW_005187806.1:159447-161435 GCF_000239375.1 Pundamilia nyererei | reverse complement strand
TCTCAGAGTGACGCTGAAAAACTAGTTCCCCTCCCTGAGCCTAGTTCTGCTGGGATACTCCAGTGAGGTTTCTGATAAATCTAGTACTCTGTGACTGTATCTGATGACTGGCAGGTCATAAGTGTTGATAGATCTTGTTCTTACCGTTCAGCTGACTCCTCAGGACTTGCCTGACCCTCTGCAGGTACTTGGTGGTTGCAGCTTTCCTAGCAGCCTGTTCATGGTTCCTATTTTCCTGTGGGATTCCCAGGTACTCGTAGGCGTCTTCGGTGTCTGCAATGTTTCCTTCTGGTAGTGCAATCCCCTCAGTTCGGAGTACTCTTTTTTGGGCAGATTGACTGTTTGGATTTTGATTATTTTTTCCCCCCTGAATAATAAACTGCCTCTTTTATAAACTGCATTTTCTGTTTTCTTTGTTAATATTAAAATTTCTTTGATGATCTGAAACATTTAAGTTTGACAAACACACACACACACTCACAAAATAGGGAGTGGGGATGTAAAAGCTGCAGAGTTTACAGTGTCAGTACTTTATCAGTGTTTTATACCCACAAAGCTAGATGTTTAGACACCATCTGTGCTCGAAATTCAAACTGATGTGAACATTGTTACGGCCCTGGCAGGGCCGCCTCCTGAAGTTGTCTGTGTGGGCGTGTCCGACCATCTCTCCTGCCTTAGCTGCCACCTTTCTCTCGTCAGTAATTAAAAGTATTTAAGCCCAGGGAAAGGTGAGCTCTGGGCCAGAGTGCCATTAGTGTGGTTGCAGCTAGTGAGTTGTGTGTTTGTCTGGTTGCAGCTAGTGAGCTGCTCTCTTTTTGACTTACCTTTTACTTTATTGACCACCGCTTGAGTTGTGTTTGTTTTCCTTAAATGGTGATAGCGGCTTGTCCGTCTCTTTTAGTTGAGCTACTTTAATAAAACTATTTAATTTAACCCTTTTGCCTCCTTGACTCCTTTTTCTGACCCGGACACTTTTTGTTACTTCCCCCCCTCATCGCCTGGACCCTTTTAGGGAAACGTAACAACATCACAAACCCACAGATACAAAGTGGCACAGACATGATTACAATCAAAGGAGGAGCACTTAGCCTCATGAATGCACTCATTTGACCTTTTACGTACAGTATGCTAAGATTTTGATTATCATCCTGCCTCTGCAGAGTTTCTAAAAAAAACAACCTGTTGAGTTACATCATCCCTAAAAACTCCTGCTGTACAGAAGCACCAGATAACTTGACAAAAACGTGAAGCAGGATAACAATAATGTGAACACTTAAACATCATTCAGATTAACAACTATGTACACCTTTGTTTGTCACTATTCAAGTCTTTCACATTGCTGTGCTTTAAATGACTTACACAAATGCATTGAGGCATTTCAGAGGCAATGATTCAATGATTCAATGATTAAAATTTAAATTATGATAGTTTTGTATTGAAAGATGTATATTTTCCTTGTAAAGAAGTAAATATGGGTAATAAATAGCACTACCTAAATAGAAGATTGCACAGATTGTAATGAATAAATCGAATATTTTATTAAAGAGTTTCTGTGAAGGACCAAAGCTAATTAAAATTAGCTGCATGAAGTAATCGTTAAAAAGTCACAGCAAATATTTTTATCAGTGTGCGTTTTTATTCAAACATTTTTTTCTAACTAAATTTCTCATTTAGTTAAAAATCTAAAACACAAATATACGAGACTGAACCTGAGAAGAACTCAGCTTTCATAATAAGATGAAAGAAGACGTGACCATAGAAAGATGCACTAGTGACCTATCCGGTCGTTAAGTGATGACGTGACGAATCTTACTTCCGGGTCTAAAGTAGTCTGCGTTTAATATGGCTTTTGTGTTGTTAACATGTTTAATGTTTTGTATTTTCTTCTATTTGATTTCAAAAAGCTCCTAAAACAGTCAGTGATCACTGTTGACCTCCCTCGGCTTTTATTACCGCTAATCATTTATTTAAGCTCAGTTTTTAAAACC
>NW_005187806.1:149011-158814 GCF_000239375.1 Pundamilia nyererei | reverse complement strand
GTTAAATGTCATAAATTCCGTTTTCATGGATGCCTGGATGTTAAACTCAACTGTTACACCTGGTAGAGCAGAACGCTGATCATTTTATTAAAGATGAAAGACTTTAGACAGTTTTTAACTCTCAGTAATGCCACAGTGATCGTTTGATATATGGAGTTTAGGCCCAGACACGGCTAGTGACGTCAGACTTAACGACCGGATAGAGGAACTGCAAACAATGACTCCATGAATCAAATGTTGTCAAAAAAGTTTTGTTGGTTTGTTTTTTTTGTCTGCAGATATTTTATTACAGTTTTAGCCAATAAGTGGACGATGTTGGTTTTTGTTCCATTTTCGGTCCTGTGTCATTACAGCATAACGTGACATTATGTTGTAATGTAATTTTAACTAAAACGAATCATTGATGACCGTGTTATCGTCACCATGATCTTTGTCAATTCCACATCTGAAGGACAGCCAATCCCAGCAGGAACACGAGCTTCAGCTGACCAATCCGTGAGGCCTGAGAGAGTGAACGACACAGACACACATACATGCATGTTTATCTGGCACAAAAAAGGTGAAATGTTGTATGTTAGCAGCTTCTTTTGTGACTCATGATGCCATCATGTGAGATCTGGATTTGTTTTGCAAACACTGTCTTTGAAACTGTGGCTGTGTTAGAGTGACAGACAGTATGTGACGGAAAATACAGAAAAGCAGAATCAATAAATAAATATTTTCTTGTTTTAAGTTAAAACTATAAATCTGTCCTTTACTGACACGTCTAAAAAAAAACAACCCAAAAAAACAGGATTTCTCACCTTGTTCCTGAAATTGGACTCATCCTCTAAAAGACAGGAGAAAGCACAGATACTGGCATCAGTACCAAAGTACCAATAATAGACAAAGTGTCTGTGCTGTGTTGGTGCGCTGCTGTTACCTTTAAAAGAAGTGTGGACAAGGTCAGTGCTGAATTCGATATAGTCATGGCTGTAGTCAAGATCCGTCAAGTTGAAGTCGACAGGGTCGGTCAAGTTGAAGTCATTGTAATTGTAATCCATCAAGTTGAAGTCAGTATAGTCGGTCCAGTTAAACTCTGTGAGGTCATAATGGTCCCAGTCTTCCTTTTCACTGTTTTCTGTGATGAAAGTTCAGCAGAAACAAAATAAAAAGCACATAAGCTGACAGAAGTTGGCTGACATACACATACACACCCTTAATAAAACAACCCAATTATAATTCATTCTGTATATGTAATAAATATTATTAAATATAGTATTACTCTGGATTAATATTTTATTTAATTAGTATGAAGCTTTTTAACAGCTTTGGAAAATAAAGGTCATCTGAACAGTCTGAAGTCTTTGGATGTTTGGAGCTAATTGGTCAGAAAAAAAAAGGCTGTCAGTTTTGCTTTCGGTTTGAAGGCGAGGCCGTGACCTGTGCGTCACATCAGGACATCCCATCAATAACCAGCGAAATCCATGAAGCAGCCAACTTTATTTTTTTCCAATTGTTATAGACGTTTTAAGACTGTAAAACCCGTCACTGCACACTTTATACTCTTTTCTCAGACAGGCATGAACATTTACACACTTTTCTGTCTTGTTTAAACCCTCAAAGTTCAAACCTTCGTAGAAACAAATAAGTCCAGTGTTATAGAATCAAAGTCACCCGCAGGAGCCTCTGACGCTGCAAAACGTTTCATCGACATTGTTGTTTGGTGGAGAAAACTTACAAACATGCAGTGCAGCACTCGCTGCCAGCGAGGGAAGATTTATGTACATTTGACAAGCTGAACGCATTCTGTACTGCACAGGAGACACGGCACGATTATTTATAACGGTCCGCAGCCAATCAGGACGCAGAACACAATGCGGGGTTTAAAAAAAAGAACAAAAAACAAAAAAATAGCCTAAACATGGAAAGTTGCACGCGCACACAAAAAAAAATAAATCCGCGAGACCGCGTTACAGCGACGGATGACTGCGCAAACAAAGAACAAACACTTAAAAAAAAATCTCCTATTCACAAAGACACATTTATAACATTAATTTATAACATCTAAGCTTCTGGTTGCAGTTCACTCACCACAGCAGACTAACACGCTCAGAGTCAGCCAGAGACAGGCGGACAGTAACGGGTTCATCCTGGACGAGAGACACAAACTGGCAGAGAGAGAGCGTGGGAATGAGATCTGAGTCCTCTGACACTTTAAACAAAAACTTTATTTTCCCACGAAACGAGTTTCTGTTATCAGCAAGCCCGGACTCGTTAGGTGAGCCCTAAAAACACTTTCTAGATGTGACAGTTACATCAAACATAAGGCTCGGGGGCCAGAATTGGACCCCAATCTGCCCCGCTGCTTATGTGAAAAAGGCATAAATTTAAGTGTGTTTTCATGGGTCGTACAGCTTTTACTAAAGATGAAAATCTACCCAACAGGCATTCATACTAGACTATTGTGAACAGACAAGACATGCTGTGGAAGAGAGCCAATAAAAATGCTCCCAGAAGCAGCGTTGCACAAAGCTGCAGACGACAGAAGCAAAAACATCAGCAGCTGCAGGACATGATTCCAGTTGTTTGTCCAGTGAAAGCTCACTGATACTCTGAGGAGGTCATATTGTTTCACACATTTGTTGTCCCGACTATCTCCCTCATGGTCACTCAACTCACACCAACGTCTGTGTTTCTGCAGTCCACACCAGCAACTAACAGCAGATGAGGATAAAATGTATAAGAAAGGAATATAAGCAATGAATTAAATATTAATTAGAAAAAACTCTGCTTTAAAATCATTTTCTTTCTTTGCTTTTCGTTTTTCTTTCAGCCAAAGAGTGTTCATACCTGCATATACGCTTGCTAACTACCAGAGAAAGTAGCGTAAGTAGATGCACTGTCACTGTGCATAGAGGGTTTGGTGGTTTTCACACGTATCTTGACTTTAAGTGGAGAGAGGAGATGTGGTTGCTAAAGTGTTGCTATGTGCAAGACCAGCACGACCTGTGTACAAGAAACACAGAAGTCTGCATGTTTGTTACCATAAGCAGTTAACAGCTCGTATTTCTGTGAATGCACAGATTTATTTCTCCTTCAGATTTTTAATTTTCCATTTAACTTAGTAAAGCTTCACTCGGTTCTTGTGCTCACTGGAATTAAGCTGCTGTTACTCACCGTGAACTCGTCTGTGAGGGCTGAGCCGACTAGATTTGAATGTATTTGTCTGATAGCAAAACTAAAAAACTGCAACATTTAATGAAGTGTAGTGGAGATCTGTCACATGGGCAAAGAAAGATTCATTTTATTATTAGTGTTATAATTTTTTTTTCAATTTAAAGCTCGGGGCTTTCTGTTTCTGATGTTACTGTCAAAACTAAACGTTGTCTGACTTTCTGTGTTGGTTTACCTGCTCGTGAGCAGTGTTGGTCAAGTTACTTGAAAAAGTAATCAGTAACTAATTACTGATTACTTCCCCAAAAAGTAATCCCGTTACTTTACTGATTACTTATTTTCAAAAGTAATTAATTACTTAGTTACTTAGTTACTTTTTAAAAACACGATTTACACCCTGAAGAGGTGATAAAGTGATAGATCTTTCAGCCCAATTCTACTTTTTCTGCATAATCCATCATACAAAATGTAATCAAATGGAAAAGTCTCTTTTTTAACTTGTTTTATTAGTTTTAATCTTTTAACTTTATGCATCAAGCAAAGATTTAATTATCTGCAACATTCTCTGACTGGAAGAAATTAGTTTAACATTTAAACCTATTTTCTGCACATTCCAGCACATAAAATAAAATATTTTGTGTGTTTACACTCAGTCTTTCAAATAGATGCAAGTAAAACACAGCAGAAAATAAATAAAGTCAAAGACTCAGCGGTCCTGTTGCTCTATTTTCACCTGTAAAGCAGGAGTGAGGTAGGCGGAGGTTTACCCTGGTGCAGGTGTGCCGCGGTCAGTTGAAGAATCCGCGAGTTTCTCTGTGAGTTTCCCATTACGTCGTAGCTACTCGGTGCTTGTTGGAAGTTTAGGGTTTTTTCTGCTGTAAAAAGAAGTTTTCTTTTTGCAGATTCAAAGAGTTTCAGATTAGAGCAAAAGACGGCCGATGACCCTCCCATCACCAAAGCAGACTGTTGTCTTAGTTTGATGTGTAAGGATCAACTACTCACTGCATTTTGTGCTGTTGAAATTTGAGCTTATAAATAATATAATGTAATATTAATCTTTTATGGGCACAAGCCGGAGTTCACTTAGAGCCAGCAAACCTGGATAAATGTGGAGGGCTGAGTCAGGAAGTGCATGAAATCAAGGATGCAGATAATCAAGGACCAGGTTGATCAGGCCCACGGTGCCGATGACGGCGTCCGGCGTTGTTGGCCAACAGGATATAAGTGGAAACGCTGCTACTGTTTGAAGAAAACACAGGATGAGCAGAGGGGAAAAACATTATGTACAGAGAGGATTCCCACTCTGCTCATCTGGATATGACTATTATTATTATTATTATTATATTATGTGCACATACTTACAGCTAATGAGGCTGTAGACTTCTTCATGTGCGTCTTAATAAACTTTAATAAGTGATAAATTCCACCTGCTCCCTTTCAGACTTAAAACATTTATTTACGCCATCACAAACGTGTGACACCAACCTCGTGTTTTGTATTTTATTTCAATAAAGAGAGAACATTTCAGAAGAATTGAACATCATTTATTGAAAAAGAGAAATTTATTTTAATGAAACTATTTGGTGACTAGACTCCGATGACTGCTGGTGGCCCATCAGAGTCAGACGCTGGTGGTGAAGGTGAACCCTGAGGCTTGGACGGAGCTCTGAGTGACTCAGCGGGGTGGGGAGGAGGGAGGCGGGTTTTTAGAAAGGAGAGTCGGAGAGGGAGAATGAAGGAAGAGCACTGAAATTTAAACCGAGCAGAGCGGAGGCTGATTGGCTCAAAGGAGGCGAGCATAAAGATGATTGGACTACACTAACGATGCCAGTGTTGAGAGTGATACAGGATCTATTGCTTTAAAAAAAACTGCTTTTATTAAAATGAAACTTAAATTTTAAAAAAATGGGGAAGCTTGACTCGCTCTGGCCTCCGGGAGGAAACCCCGCTGCGGTTAATCGAGGTGCAGAGATGTGAAAGAAGAAGCTGAAAGTTGCAGATGCATAACAGGAAGTGAGTTCAGAAATCATCAAATGATAGCTCGACCTTGGCTCCGCCCACCAATCAATTCCAGGCGTGAAGAATCACCAATCCCAGCAGGAGTACCAGGTTCAGCTGGCCAATCCCTGAGCCCTGAGAGAAGTCACGTGGTTCACAGAAGCAAAAACAGCTACTTTGATATGTGACGTTTGACACGGATCCACATTTATGAACTTTATTATTTTTATCCAGACTAAAATTTAAACGTATCAGCTCAGAACCTTTAAAGCTGTGGAATTAACATAATCAACATTAAGTAATCAGTACTCACTACCAACATGTATTTTAATTAATATTTAAAATGTTAAAAGGAGCAACTTCTCTTAAATTTTAATAATGTTGACTAACATTAACTTTAAGGATGATTTATGGATAATAAAGGTTTTATTGCTTTTTGTGTCTCACTGAAAACAGAACACAGCCACATTAGACTTATTCTATGATGTCATCGAGAAAAGAGTAGAAAAAAATATCTGAAGCCCAAATTTTTGGCTCACTAGAATTTATTATTTGAACCCTCGACCAGGATAAACACAAAACAGCAGAAAACACTAATAAACAGAATACAGCATATATATAAATGTGAGTTAAATATTGTGAATTTGTCCTTTAATAATGCGTCTGAACATACATGGACATAAAACCTTTTTTTTTAAAGCGCTCACCTTGTTTGGGATCATAAGATGTACCTCTGAAAACACAAAGACACAGAAAAGCACAGATGCTGATGGTAGTGCCATCAAGTCTCAGTTACTAAACAGAGTTTGTGTGTTTGTGTGGGTCTCTGCTGTTACCGGGGAAGCTGGAGTAATCAAAGGTGTGGTTGTTGTAGTCGTAGTCGTAGTCTGTTGTCTGTGTGACTGTGTGATCGGTGGTCAGCTCTTCCGTCTCGTGTCCTGTGGAGGAAAATGAAGCGCAAACATCAACAACATGTGAGCAGCTGGGATTTAAAGGAGGCCGTTTTCCTCTTGCTAACAGCGGCTGTGCTAAACTTTAAAAGACTTTAAAACAATCCATTCAGCTTTCATGGAGATGTTTGAGCTGTTTAGGAATCACGAGCGTTTTCATGGTTTTTACCAAATGCTGTGCTTTTACTGCAGCTGGCCACAGCGCGCTCTCATGTTGAAGAAAATCAACTCCTTTGCTTTGACAAACTCTTCAGTGTCTTTGGATCGTTACGCGTTTGCACCATGAAGGGTCCGATCCCTCGCTCCGTAGACGTCACAGTTCATCTGCACGCGCCAGCTCTGGGCCGTATCTGCTTTGAGGGGAGTACTGTATTTCACAAATTGTTATCTTTGTTTGTATTCACTATCATGTCCTAAATCTTGGCCACGCAGGCAAAGGTAGCAGATTTTAATCGTACTTTTAAAGACATTTTAAAAAACTTTGACCTCATTTTGACCTTGAAGAAGAGGTCAGAGGTCCAAAGGGACACGATATACAGAATGTGTATCTATAAATTTCCAACATGTCTGTATGTTGTCAATACAAACAGAAAAAGAAGCAAGTTTAAATAGCTGTATGTAATATATAATTATAAATATGAGAATATACATGATGTAATATTGAACCCCTGAGGAAATGTATATTTCCCTCAGTATTATTATTATTGTTTTGGCCTTGAAGAAGAGGTCAGAGGTCAAAGGTGACTAAATCTTTATATGGTACTTCCTACATGTTGATGATGCACCCACACTATTGGGCATTTTGTCAATTTTCCATACATAAAATCATAAAGTTGACCTTGAAGACTTTGTGAGCAGAGTTTGAATGGATAACATAACAGCTATGGAACGCCAAGACTGACATAATGAATCAATGAAATACACCATTAAATAATTAATTAAAATGTGAAATAAAGAAATAATTAAAATGTGAAATAAAGAAATAATTAAAATGTGAAATAAATAAATAAATAAAATGTTAAATAAATAAATAATTAATTAAAATGTGAAATAAATAAATAAAATGTGAAATAAATAAATAATTCATTAAAATGTGAAATAAATAAATAAAATGTGAAATAAATAAATAATTCATTAAAATGTGAAATAAATAAATAAATAATTAATTACAATTGGAAATAATTAAATAAATATGCATGACACATTTGATTAATTATTTAATTATGTATTTAATGAATTCATCATGTCAGTCTTGGCGTTTCACAGACAACACACTAAAAGAATGACAAATGCATGCAAATGCTACCAAAACCAGAACCTCCCTGGTTGAAGTAATAAACACCAGTGACCCCGAGCCACTGGCAGCCCTGCAGTAATATTGTCTCCATCATATTAGAGAGCCCATGTGCTTCAGAGCCGTTTCTCCTTCTGATAGACGTCAACCTCGGTTTCATTTATTCTGTTATTTTGTTCTTTGTGCAGCTTTAGATGTTTTCTGGTGAAGTCTACTCCGGCCTTCTTGCTCAGGAGTACCATGAGGGTTTGACAGTGACATCCCACTGAGTCTTCTTCACTTGGTTAGATGCTGTAAAGTGTTTTTTCTTAAGCAGGGAAATAATTCCGAGGTCTGTTGTGAGACACAGGGCACACCATGGATGTGTATATGTTATATTTCTCTTCAACAGAGGACTTTTACTATTCAAAATCTTATTCTTGCACAATTTTAACCCATCTGGTCAAGACCTTGGCTTATTTGTTGCTAACTTTACTGGACCCAGCAGTTGCTTCATGCTCCAGGTTCATCTTCCCACTTCCTAAAACGTTTCTGTGCCAGCTCACGACCAAAACACCCAACACAGCCTGCTGCGTGAATACAAGGATGCACAAGTTTCTGGGAATAATGTTTGTAGCTTTTGGGCTCGTGCCAAGAAATAAAGAAGTGAAATTCAAAACATTTCCTCTCAGTGCTCTCCCTCATGGGGGAGTTAAGCTGCAGAGAAGCCAGAAAATGCTTGACAGTGAGTAACACCAGATGAAATCCACGATCTCGCTTGAGTGGATTGGATGGGTTGTTACCAACCAGTAGCGCTAAAGGCGCTACTGGTTGGTAACTGCGTGACATTCACAGGCCGGTCTGTGATGTGCTGTTCTTTCCAGACGCACTGTATGACTAGGCCAGATTATTTCACAGTGTCTGCATGTTATACCCACAGAGCTACAGTTTAGCCTCATTTCCTGTCTTCTTCACATCTAAAGGTAAACCCACGTCCACATCACATACCCACAATGCAATGCAAAGTGTCTGAGGCGTGACTGCAGTCATATCTGCAGCAACATTTTTGTTTTCAGGCAGACACATTATGCTGTCTTTAGTTTGTTCCTAGTTTTAAACTGACGCCTGCATTGTGCTTGTTTGTATCTATGATTTTATATTCTAATATATTTTAAGCACAAGTTACAGTGAACCTCAGATTTTATTCTAACAGTTTTTTGTAAAACATGGAAAAACTTCAGTTTGTGGATATTACAGAAGCATTGGATCCTTTTCCTAACGAGCCTGCTACAATGACGTTGTTTTGTCTCCCAGCTTTCTGATGAAACAATAAAATCACAAACATGTAAACAGGATTATATTTTATGCTACTCGAGTATTTCCAGGACGATGTCCTAAACTAGTCTAAAACCCACAAACACAACATGACAAGTAAAGTAGCTGAGTCCTTTGAAACGACCGGGTTTCTAGAGAAAGACGTCAACAACCGAGTCTCGTGGTCGCTTCTGCTTTCAGTTCAAAGGCCAGTTTATAAAGAAGCAGTTTATAAAGACATGTCATCGATTACAGTTTTGTTTAGTAATTTTTAGTCTATCAGACAAACAAAAAACTCAGTGACTCTTCAACCTGTAACTGAAAGAATGAAACACACAAAACTTTCATGGATCTCTCGATCAATATCAGACCTTTGAGTGCAAAAGTAGGTTTAGCCTGAATATTTATAACACAGATGTGTCAAAGGTCATAGGTCACTCACCACAACAGGACGACATGATCAGAGCAAGCCAGAGAGAGACGGAGAGCAACACATTCATCCTGGACGAGAGACACAAACTGACTGAGACAGACAGAGAGAGAGAGGGGGCGTGTCTAAATGGAAACTCTCCAAACGAGAGAAAACTTACAGCCTTTAACGAGCCTCAGCTTTGTGAGCCGGACACAACAGGCTTTTTAAGGTGAGGCCACTGAAAAAAACAAAGAAAAAAGTTTAAGCCTGGATGAGGAGAGTAAAATTTCACAAAAACAGTTTTTTTCACAATTTTCTAATAAATCTATAAGAAGGAACTGAAGGTCAGTGAAGAGAAAAGGCCAAATTTATAAATAAAAAAAACCCCTCAGGAATATATGAAAAAGTTGAAAATGTATGCGTCTTATTTTACCCCAGTGTGTTCCGACCAAGGTTATTATCGTTAACGAGAAATAACGAAAACTAGAAGTGAAAAAACATTTTCGTTAACGGAAATAAAAACGAGACTTTGCGAAAAAAGGAAAACTAAGTAAAACTGTTATGAGTGTTGATAGGTTTGTAGCTTGAACCTATTCACTGGAACGTTGAAGACAATATAATTACACAGCAAGCAAGACACGAAGTAGGCAAAGTTCTTCTTCTCGTGCACGGGAGAGAACCGGACAAACGCCGTTCCTTC
>NW_005187806.1:146210-148863 GCF_000239375.1 Pundamilia nyererei | reverse complement strand
TGTGTGTGTGTGTGTGTGTGTGACCCCATAAATGACTTCCCTAAACCTGCTGGTCTGGAAGTCCGGCAGTTCATCTAAACAAAAGGCACTTGGACTAAAACATGTCGTGTCCAAATTCATGGGCTGCATCCTCCTGAGGTCACATTTGTAGACCGATTACGTCATAGTGACGCGCCGAAGGCTGTCCAAATTCATAGACTCCTCCGAATACAGCCGACAAATGCGTCCTCCTTTTCCCCGAATTTGAAGGATGGGTCGGGTGTGTCCTTCGTGGCCCACCATTTCCCAGAATTCATAGTGCGGCCCAGCCAATTCCAGTTTTCAACAATGGCGGCCGCTATGTAGCTGTGTAAACATCAAATATCTGCTCGGTTTATCAAGACATCACATATTTGCACTGATGGGTTACTGATGCGGGTTAAACGTGATATATAAGTCACTTAGACAACCTAAAAATGTTATTGTTGGGCTTTTTTCAGTGTTTTGTTTGTGCGTGATTAAATCGGTTTGGCTGAGATTAAAGTTATTAGATTATTAGATTAAATAAAACGTTATTAATCCCCCGGGTGGGTTCCTCCTTGGTTTTCACACAGCTGACTAAACGTCAAACAGAAAACTGACTAAACAGAAGTATGAGACAGTCGAGAATTTACGCCAGTGTCCTGTTATATTTTAGATGGCAAGGAGCAGACGGCCGAGTTTATTAAACTCCACCGAGACAGCGGCGACGCTAATCAGAAGGCTAGACCGTCCAATTTCACAGTCGTTTACTTCCGGCCTACCCGACCTTCTGAGGACCCGGCCCACGTAGACCGCGAAGGCCGGGTCCTCAGGAGGATGCAGCCCATGAATTTGGACACGACCTTTGATACATTTATCCTACCATAAAACAACGAGACAAGGTACGACCTCCCCCATGCTCCCAGAGTGCTCTGGAATACACACAAAGTTTGCAGACTATCAAGGATCAAACCTCTACCAATCTAAAACTAATTATAAAACTCTATATAAGTAGATATTTCTAAGCATAAATGACAATCAACCATACAAAACCTAACAAGTGTTCACAAAACTAACTAAAATTAACTCTGTGTTCCGACCATGTTGTTCAATACATAAAAACAACCAGCAGTGAAGAATTTCATTCTAAGGGTTGAAATTGTCTTGAGTCTTGAGACTCTGATCCACGCATTTATCACCTCTCGCCTGGATTATTGTATTTGTGCTTTGAGTGGAATGAGCCCGGCCTCCCTCTCACGTCTACAGCTGCTACAAAACACTGCTGCACAATGTGTAGCCAGTAAAAGCAAATGAGAGCTCCTAACCCCGGTGTCAGTGTCCCTTCACTGGCTTCCCGTTCAAGTTTGAATCCATTTATAATTCCTTTATTTGTCTTAAGTCTCGTAATGGTCTTGCCTCTTCTAATGTCTGAGCTTGGCTTTTAACCCAGTGACTTGTCATCCGTCTTAAACGTTTACCTTTTGTATGTACCTGCACTGTTTGTTTCTTTAGCTCCTATGTATTAACTTATAGCCGGTTTATTGTTTAATTCTTTTCTATTGTTTTGTACAGCATGTTGGTCAGCTGTGCTTTAGCAATAAAGTGAAAGTGAAAGTATGGAAGTCAGCAATGATCAGGCGCAACAAGAGCTTCCCCAGACTAAGGAAGAACAAAGGAAGTCTGCACCGTTCAGGGGGGAGAGCAGCTCGTAGCGAAGCAGACTGATACCTTCATGGTGACTCATACAAACAAAGTGAAAATGGCAACCAGCGTCTTTCTCACAAGTTGCGTGTAGCTGAAAAGTAAGAAAGTAAGTGAGCACTCAGGATCAACTAAAAATGTAGAGTCAAAGTCAAAAGAGACGAAACAGAAGTGAGAATGTAGTAAGAAGCTGGTGTAGTGCTGCCACAAACTGGAAAAACCTTCAAGGACCAGAGCGAAACACAGAGCAGACTACTGCCTGCTCTCCTACCCCGCTCCTGCTTTACAGGTGAAAATAGAGCAACATGACCGCTGAGTCTTTGACTTTATTTATTTTCTGCTGTGTTTTACTTGCATCTATTTGAAAGACTGAGTGTAAACACAAAAAATATTTATTTTATGAGCTGGAATGTGCAGAAAATAGGTTTAAATGTTAAACTAATTTCTTCCAGTCAGAGAATGTTGCAGATAATAAAATTTTTGCTTCATGCATAAAGTTAAAAGATTCAAACTAATAAAACAAGTTTTAAAATGTTACAGCATCAAGGTTAAAACTCTGAACTTGTTTCCAGAATACGTTCAACATAATTTCTCACAGTCTTCATATCATATCTACACATCGAGGCAGAGTCAGTGCCTCGATGTGTAAGACGCTGATTCACATCGAGGCTACTGCAGCAGGTTATGGGAAGCTTTTTCTGCTTCTTCATTAATAAAAATGTAGTTTAAATGTCAGGAACACGTTGTTACTGTGACGCTCGAGGAGTGGCCCGGACATATGCCCGCCCCACCTTCATCCGGATCCGAGCCTGTCAGACTGCGCACACCATTGGCTGCTGCAGGAGCCTGGAGTACGACGGACAAGTGACACAGCTGTCTGCAGTTAGGACTATGACACAGCTGACTGCAGTTACCTGATAGTATAAAAGGCTGAGGAGTCTTCATTCGTCGA
>NW_005187806.1:113520-138329 GCF_000239375.1 Pundamilia nyererei | reverse complement strand
CCTTTTGCCTTTGTTTTGTGTTGCCTCCTGCGAGACGTTTAGTAGAGCAGTGCTCTACTGGTGTTATTAATCGTGGTGTTTGTGTAAAGTTACTCTGCTGCCTAGTGTGTTGTTTCACTAACGGATTTCAGTTGTGTTATTAAACCTTATGTTCGTCTTCCTATCTAACTCCTTGGTCTCTGGGCTCGTTTATGTTACGTCCGCTGCCGCCTAGCAGAGCCGGGTCGTAACACACGTCTCTTGAGTTACTTCACAACAACCTCCTCACAGGAATATCCGAGCTTTAGTAGGCGGGCCTAATAATTGAGGATTTTGCTTGTGGATGCTCAGGAGGAGCAGCAGAGCCAACAAAGACGCAGAGTAGCTTTGAACCGGACAGAACCTTTGCTGTTTCGGACCCCATAGACCCAACCTCCAAGGGCCAAGAAGAGTTTGTCCATTTGTACAGAGTTTGTCCATTTGTGAATGTGCAACGATTTATATTTGCCACTAAGGCTTTGGCCTCCCTGCCCTACCATGCCCATGCAGGATGCTGCAGCATAAACACTGTGCCCTGGCTGGTCAGCAGGATGTGTAGAAGAGTGACGTCCTTCATCCTGGTCTTTAGTGGCACCAAATGTTATATGTGGAACCTGTTTAAACAGGAACAATGAAGAGACACCTAGGCTCCGGTAACTGGACAGGTGCTTTGGTTTGTGCGTCGAGTGGACAGTTTTACTGAGATGCTGACGAAGACTCAGATATGAGAAGATGAGACCTGAACACCAGTGTGGATGACTCCAGTCCCATCTTTGCACAGTTCTGAGTCCAGGATAGATTATAAAGCTACTTTTTTTAACATATTAAAGATCGGACACCCCAATCATTACACAGCATATGTCAACTGCACTCCAACTTGAGGCTGGAAACCAAGGCCCGAGTTTCACCTGCTCCAAAACTAAAGTAATCCCACACACGTGGCTTTTTAAATAATTCTCTTTCACCACCTTGAGTTCGGGGGTGTGACAGGACTCCTACGCGTGCTCCTATATTAGTGGTGGTTTCAGCGGTGAGACATATCACATTATCACAGATATGCATTTAGGTGCGTACAGGTTAAAAGTGGAGCTGGTTCAGGACTCGATCAACCAACAACTGCTGAGCCAATCAGGTGCGACGAGACTAGTCCTCAGTGGAAAAATGTGTTGTAGAAATTCCTCTTTAAATGTTTCTCATTAAATGTGAACATTTCATACATACTGTGTTAGCGTGGCTTCTTCCTTCTACCAGCTTTATTATTAATTTTCCAAATTTTCTGCAGAATTTTGCTGGTTTTTTCCTAATAAATGTGTCATTTATTCTATTAACTTTGCCAGTCTTTCTCATAAATGTAAGACGTGTAAATGTTTAAAAAAAGCCCCTTAACTTTGGTTTTTACTGAAAGCTGCTGAATAAGTGATTTTTGATTGGCTGGCGGTTATCAGTTATGATACACACTCACCCCCAAAGAAGTAGAGTCAGCACGTCTTCTTGAGTAATCATTTATTAATGAATTTAAGGCCACTCTGGACTGTGCAGAATTCATAAGGGGCGCAGAAATAAGTCAATTACATCATCCTGGGTAACTTCATTCTGCGGCTACGGATTTCTATTTTCACATCAGAACGGAGTCAAACCAAAGCAAACGTTTAAGCAGCTTAAAGAATCAAACATATTCACAGGTAGAGGCGGCTTGATACGCTGAAGTAAATGCTCAAAATACAAGTTTCCAGTTCACAACACAGCATGCTTCATATGTTTGAAGTGAGCACTGATATGTATTCAGCACTAAGTTGTTCTTGGCCATGCATGCCAACTCCCAGTACAGATATATAGGTGATATTATACGAGTGTGTAAGGCCAAAGGTTGAATATGATTTCAGAGTAAAGTCATAGTCTTCACACAGGACAGGACAAAACGAAGGTCTTTACAGAGCAAAACAAACAAAAAACATCAAAAATGATCCCAGTCCACAAACTGTATATAAAAGATGGCTGTAGCATCGTGCCTTAAACCTGCAATCTTTTCTAACGACCAGCAGGTGGCCCCAAAAACAGGACTGCACTAACATGTGGAGCCAGTCGAGGGGACTGACTGCTTCCTGTTCATCGCATCGTACATAATGGACTGTATATAAATGATGGACGGAGCCACTGTGACATCACATCAATCCTTCCCATCAAAAAATTTTTTTACTTTAATAAATGTACATGCTGGTTCTGCGACTCCTCAGAGGCCCGCTCATTCTGGACCGCCACATGAAACAGGAAGTCCACACATCTGCCATCTTTTACATACAGTCTCTGTCTGATACCTGAAAACTACTGTGTGGTCTGTAGCGTTTCTGCACCGACAGTGTTACACAAATATTTGGACTATACTTTATTATTTCACAGCTTTTCACACCGTCAGCATCCTCTTTGGTTTTGCAGCCAGCCTCACTGGTGACGATGCCCCCCCCCCCCACAGATCTGTCAGTGGAAGAAACTGAGGCATATGTAGGATACAATGAGGACTAACAAAATAAAGGCATAATTTAACAAGAAAATAAATACTTTCTTGTTAAACACTACATTTGAGCCATTTCTGTGTTGGTGCACAGTTTGTTAAAAAAAATAATATTCAACACCTGCATGCATTATTCATACTTACATTAGTGTTTTTTCAATTCTGTCTGTTTGGCAAGTTAACCAATTATAATCAAGACTGAGCTAATGTCTGTCCGCCTCATGTCGTCTACATAATCTGTATTACATAAAAATTGAATGTTTACATTTTCAAACCACATTTTATTTATTTATTTAGTTTAAATTACAAAAATAAATGCATGCCCCCCCCCCCACACACACAAACTTTGCCCTCCATAGTCGCCTCATAAACACTATTTGGGTGGGTGGCTGCGGTAAAGCAGGTGCCAGTTTCCTCAAATAATTTGTACCAAAATGATTCGCTGTCATTTCCTGCAAGGCCATCATTCAGTGTTCTTGTTTCAGTAATTAAAATAGTTTAAAGGCACCTTAAAGTTACAAAATGTAACTACAACTTTGACCACTGGGGGCAGTGTTTCACCACCATGTGTTTGTTCAACTTCTTGCATTTCTATTCAGCGCCATCAACAAGTTCTTATTTAAGGTGACTCGTAATGTAACTGGCATTACACTAAAGTGTGTCGTCATCTCTTGAAACCTCTTCCAAAGGATTTTAACAATTATTAAAAACACCAGGATTTATGTAAAATACCCCAAATATTGCCCAATGTCATTGGCCTTAAATATTGATTACAGTTTTCTTCTAATGTTTGATTAGCTTAATAAATGTGACCATTGAATTTCATCGTTCCATTTAATTTCCCAGATTTGTGCCGATTGAGGATAATTAGTGTCACATCCAAATTCACTGCATATAAAGCATCAGAGAAAAGAAAAAGACTCCATTCTGATGCAAAGCTTAACCCCACTGAACTCAGACAGAAGAGATGAATTCAATCAGAAGACGTCAGACATACTGAAGTTTAAGGAGATGGTGTAAAAGGCTGAAATAAGAGGAGCCGCAACTTCATCTACACCATGAAATCACTCCCGCTGTACTTCCACAAACTCATCTATAATCTTAAAAGATACGTTTGTCTTTGTAAAACAAAGGTGTTCACAGACAGGTGTGCAGAAGCGAGAACTTTGCCTTGACGGTAACAGAAGCACAGAAAACCCCTTCGGTGCTTTGAGTCTGACACAGTGCGACTGCTGCTCCTTCAAATCCACCATCCTCGGTAGAGTAAGGTACGAGTGAAAAGACGAGACAAAAAATAGATTCTAAGGCCTCACACGGTTAAACCAGCGACCACAGCGCTGCAGATATATAAACTCATAGAGTCCAACTGTTAGCCCCGCCCCCCTCTCTCGGCTGCGGCTCCCTCAGAAGAATAAATTAGAGCAGGACCGGAGGAAGCGGCACATCACTTAGAAGAGTTGATCCATCTTTAACAGATTTAGGGGTTTCATCATCCAGCACGCCCGACGACGTGAAGGCGGAGCGACACTCGGGCGACAAAACTTACAGAAGAAATAATCGAGAGGAAAAAAGCCCAACACCTTCATACAGCATGTACTGATAGGATTATCCGTCTGAAGTGAGAGTAGCGAGGACTACTTCTCTTTGAGCTTTTCAGCGGCGTCTTTAGCTTCAGCTTTGGGAGCGGAGCCGGGAGTCCGGGGCGGCGGGTGCAGGCCGGCCTCCGTGCCGATGTTCACGGTGATGTTGGTGTACAGGGGCAGATATTCCCGCGAGATGACCTCGTATTCCACCGTGTTCATCCCGTCCGCCCTCCAGGTCTGACGCGTCTTAGCGAGCATGTTGAACCTGACAGACACACGAAGCAGAGCATCTTCACTCTTCCAGGAGAAACAGCACAGCGGCTCGATTACAGCAAAATCATGACCTCGTTGTTTCATTGTTTACAAACAAACAAACACTTTTCCACTTCGAGAGTACAGTAGACAGTAGACAGGTGTCCATAAGCAAACATGTGAGCAGACTGTAATCTGGCTTAAATAAAAACAGCCTGTGGCCTCACTTGTAATTTACTCAGGACCAGGTTTGCTCTAAAAGATGTCTGAAGGTTCATCGTGGTCTAAGGAGCCACGAAACTAAAGCGTCTGGACTTCTTTAGGTTTCTTGAAGACATTACACCTCTCTGTCCTAAAGGTCAAAGGTCACTCCGTTGAGGATGTTTGAAACAGGAGTGAAAGAAGCCATCTATGTCCATGGCCATCTTTCAGTCACATGATAGGGTGGGGCTAGGTTTCACAATGAGCTCGCCCAAAACCGCTGCTGACAATGACCTTTTTTCGCACCGTCGCTCATGTGATGAGGCACATGACCAATAGTTGGTCAACGACCTTCTTAAGGGTTAAACGCCTGAGATGCTCCACCGTTTACTCTCAGAACTGAAGAAGCGTCTCGGATGAGAGTTTAAACATCTTCAAGAAACTTAAAGACGTCCAGATTCTTTTACTTCGAGCTCCTTAGACGATCTAGAAGATACAGTTTCCAGCTTCCACTGCCCTAAAGCTCCAACGCTGAACAACAAAGACTAATTTTAGTTTGCCGATCTGCATCGGTATCAGCATTTATACATGCCAACAAATGAAAATGCAAAGGGAGGCAGGAGAAACACATGTTAGAGGTGATGATGTGGCACCGCTCTGGAAATCCCTGTAGGATGCACGACTGTTTGGAATAACGGGAAAAATGACCAGCTGACCCGAGAAGAGTCGGGAAAGTATGGAAACCTTTGCAGGACGCGTGTGTCGGAATGAAGAAGGAAATGTTTTGGAGTGTGGGGTTTTAATATCTTCAAAATCTGCATCATTCAGGCTCCGGACAAAATGTACATAATGAAGCTCGCTAACATCAGATGCGTCGGCTCCGCGTTTACGTCTTTTTTCGCGATAGATTCTGAAGCTGCAGGTTTCATCTTTCTTCAGTCAAAATTGACTGAACCAGCAGCCAAAGAAGAGCAAACTACGCTTCACATACACGTCGTCATGAACTCCCTCCGATTTGCTGTTTTGCCTCCACTTCATGCACAGCTCTCTCTCTCTCTCTCTCTCTCTCGCCGTTTACTTCAAGAACTGTTTCCCATTCGCTTGCTTGTTACCCACCAGTCTACAGCTGTTTACAGCGCTGTCGGCCGCTGCGGTTTAAATGACTTTTTCATTTCTGCTGTTCAATACTGAAGAAATTTAAACTGTTTAAATTTATGCAAACTTGCAAAACGCTCAGCTGTGTCTCCAATCAAACCTCTAACTTTGCTCTGCTTCACGTCAGCAGCATCAGGTCATGTTCACGTGTTGATTCGTGGTTTTCTTTTGTTTTTGATCTACTGCTGAATATTTTTAAGGTCATCTGCTATAAAAAAGAATCTCCTTCATGTTTTTCTGTTTTATACGGAGCCCTGCAGGGCACATGGGAGAAAAAAAATTAAGACGGACTTTTGTGAGATCTCCGTCTTAATTTTTTTCTCCCATGTCCCCTGCGGGGCTCCGTAGTTTTATCCCCAGTTCTTTGACACAAAGGCATTTGCTGTGATGCTCACACCTTTGATCAAGTCTCACAAGTGTCAGCTTTCTTTTTATAGATATAAAAATATGTATATGTACTGATAAATGATAAGAATCATAATATTTCCGACTGAAGCAAAATGTCCTCGATTCAAATCGAATCAATTCTAGAAATCTGTGACGATACGCAGCCCAACTTCCAGCTAGCTGTGACGTAGCGTGTGTCTAACTCTGGTATCCAACTATGGCCAGCGAGTCACGTCTGGTCGTTTCTGTGCTCAGACTTGAGATCTCGTTATCCCAGCGAGCACTCGGGCCGCAGTACCTCTTTGGGTTCACGTCGTTGCCTTTGTCCAGCTTGTGTTTGATCATCTTGTACCGGCCCACCTTCAGTGAAGGACGAGTGATGTACATGCCAGCCAGAGAGACTCTGTGGAGACCAGAAACAAGCGTTAGACCGATCACCCCTCCTGATCACTGAGGACACGCACAGCATTTCCCACATGATTACGGGTTAAATTCAGGGGCGGGGTCACTTTGACTGACATCCAGCCTCGGTCTCCAGTAATGTTTGACTCAGCTGTGTCAGGATCTCTGGACCATGTTTGTGCTCTTGGTGACTGTTGGAGAATTCACCTGATCAATAACAGGTTTCTACTGTTGCTCCGGACAGTTTATGGATGCGAGAGCGCATAAAATGCAATATGACAGAGGCTGCCTCGCTCCTTCATGTGGAGCCTATGAGGAACCCTGAAACCGAACCGCACGATGCTCACCTGACTCCGATGTCGTCGTCCTCGCCGCCCCAGCCCCAGTAATTGTTGGGGAAACCGTTCATTTTAAGGTAGTGCAGGGGCGTCAGAGCGGACACGCCTCCAAAATACATCTTGTATGGAAGCCTGGAGAGGGTTAGGATTAGAAAACAAGACAAATTAAAAGCGGAATAAAGAGCATCAGGGTTTTATTATTAGTTTCTGTGCTGGTCAGACAGGTTAGAATATATGGCAGGTGTGTGGAAACTGAACTCTGGCATTTAAATAATAAAACACACACATGCAGCTTCTGCAGAGTCGCCGGGTCCATGCAGCAAACACAGAAGCTAAAGTTTCACTGAGCCAAGTTTATTTCTGTAACTCATTTAAAACTACAGCAGTGCACAAACACTTTCAAGTCAAGGGAAATGTTTTCAAATTAAAGTATAGATAAAATTCAAGTAAAGATAAAAGCAAATCAACAGTAACCACGTGGGGTGGACGAGCTCGAGTAAAACCCGCCCTTCTTTACCTCAGGCCCCCTCCAGTAAGGACTTTAAACATCCCAACACATCTGTCCAGCAGAGAAACATCTGGGTATTTCTACCCTGCACTGATAGAATATTATTATTTTATTCTTCACTCATCAAGTTATTTTTGCTTTATTCTGCTGATTGGACCGTTTTACCACAGAGATTATATTCAATACATTTCACTTGGACACATTATAGATGCTTTTTTAGTTACAGAGCTCTTTAGCACATTAATTATTACATATAGAAAAACGACATTAACAGTAAGGTTTATTGTACCTTTACAACTTTACTATTCTGCTGCTTTATTTATGTATTATTTGTTTTTTAAATGCAACCTTTTCTACAACTGACATCATGACACATTTTTGTCACATTATATTTTAATTCATTTTATCGAGTTGCTCTAATCAACTCATCCTGTTTTTTCAGGACATTTTATCTGAATTTATTTCATTTTAATATCTAAATGTGTTGGCTGAGCCAGTGTTACACTCTGGAGCAAAGCAGCACCTTTTCCATCAGCACCTACGTTTGGGTCGCCACGGTTTTCAGGGGTTCCCATTAGGTCACAGCACCGGGTAGAGGTACTTTCTTTTAGTATCTGCTCTCTCGGGGTCCCCAAGCGATCTGAGCAGGTACTGAAATGTGATGTCATCAGAATGCTTGCCAGTGATTGGCTGGTCAGCAGTATCACTCGATGAGTCATCATGAAACCGCCATTTTTGAAACCTGGCAACGACGGGAACGGCTACAAAAACAAGGCCGTGTTCTCCGAGTCTGATGAAAAGCCACAGACAGAGCAGCAGGCATATCGTCACCTCGACATCCACTTTTTTGTAGCGTTCGTGCCGCATATTAGTCACGTCGCAGGACGCTCGGACGTGTCGCTACGAGGACAACCATGCATGTTAGGTAGAACCGGATTGTAGTGGCGATCCGAGCAGGTGCTAATGGAAAAGGGGCTACACTGAAGGACAAATGAGGGCTGTCTGAGAAGGCTTGTGGACTTTTTCTATTGGTTGGTTTATTTGAACTAAAGTGAAATATTGCCCACTCACAGGACTGCTTTCATACAGCACTTCATTCTACAGCTTGCACTGAAACCACGACATGTATCGGTCGTTCTCAGACATACTTGTAGCCGAACTTGTCCATGGCGATGGCCGCGTGCTTGGGGTTCGAGTCACAGACGTACGTATTCCGGTCGTCCTCTGGAATGAGGTCCACATCATGGAAGAAGAGGCAGTCCCAGTCCTCCTCCTTCATGGCCTCCCGGAAACCGGCGTTCATCAGCTTGGCTCTGTTAAAGGTGTAGTTTCCAGCCTGCAGAAGAAAAACACAAATGTTTCTTCACGTCACCGTGAAACAAGATTAAACGGAATATTTGTGTAAATGAAAAATGCACAAAGCCAGACGTTCTCACTCAAAGGAGGACGCACAACAGACTTCAGCAGGTCAAATATTCAGCCACAGAAACGCTGTGATGTTTGTGCTAAACAGGGATTAGTGAGGTAAACTTTAAAAGCATTTCAGGGAGTTTGTGTGAAACGAGCAACCAATCAGAAGACTGTTGCATAAAAGGAGGAGGAGCTTGTTTCAGACAGGATGAACCGACGCGCTGCTGGAGAATCCAAGAACAAAGGAGACATAAGCCCCGCCCACTGGGAGTTACGATCTAGCGGGACCAAACGCACATTTTTTGTACTTTATTCATTTACTTTTCCACAGGTAGTCCCACTGAGACCCAGTGTCTCATTCCCAGGAGAGACCTGATGGAGCGACGAGTCCTGTGACCGCGGGCCACGACTCAGCTGTGTAACATGAACTGATAAATAAGACGCCAATGAACCAGAACTAGAAAGTTTAGCTAGCAGCACATTAAACACACATTTAACAGCACTATCAGAATGTGCCTGAATCCAGCTGAGCAAAACTAATAAAAATATCATTTATAAAAGCATTTAATTGAACATCATCACAGAGTGTGATGGTACGATCCAGCTCAAGAGGCGCAGGAGATAAAGAGCTGAGAGTGAAACATCAGTGAGCTCTAAACAGATTAAACCTCTGAGCTGCTTCAGATTTCTTATCATCCAACATGCACATCCAGTGACCACACACCAGAGGGCGCTCTTTATCAAGCATCAACTAGTGCATCACCTTAGACAATAAAAACCCTCAATACTCCAAATATTATAAATCAGAACATTAACACAAAGACAGTAAAATTTATTTCCAACCGCCTTCTGAATTTTAGTGTAAAATAGAAATAACAGAAACCTGGTGGATGACGTAAATGCCATATTTGAGCTGCTGCCGCTGCAGGAACGGATGCAGGTAGTAGAGCAGGAACTTGAGGTGGTGCTCTCGGTGTCTGTGGGGAATGATGATGGCCGTGCGATGCCTCGCCACACAGTCCGGCGGCCTGTATTGTCCTCCGCGCACCACCAGCGGATTCTTCCTCTCAACCTCGGCCAGACTAAGGCGTGACGGGAAGCTGACGTGGATCGGCCCTCCTGTGGAAAGAAGTTATTAATTACGTCCAAGAATGAATATAGTTACCGGACAGAAAGCAAATGATGTGGTCAGGGTACGAGAGCCGTCCTTGTGACATCAAGCTTTGAAATGACATTAAGTCAGACGTCAGCTTTAAAAGCACAAAGTCAGCCGTGTTTGTAATGTAGAGATCAGTCTGACAATCCTGCACGCGCTGCTCGTCCAGCCGCCCGCCTGAGGTCAGGGGGACAGAAAAACATATCTATAAAAGGAGAGAAAATTTGTCACTATATTAAAAGTATATATACACACACACACCCTGCATTAATCAAGGTTAAGCTGACGTTTGTTTTTTTAAAGCCACGTCGCTCCAACGCCTGCTGACTCATCAGATCACGTGAACAGGTGGTGGGTTACAGATGCAGGTGTGCCGCCTACCCAGGTCAGCTCATCGTGGAAGCTTCAGATTTCTGTTTTCAAACTGACTAAATACAAATGTCCCCGCCCGAGCCTTTCAGCTGTTCCAGTGGAGGAACCAGAGCCGCTCAAACCTCCAGCAGGTTTCGTTTGTCTTTGTGTTACAGCGACGAACATCTTTGTTTTTTCTTCAAGAGTCTTTTTCTTCCCTCATATCAATTCATGGTCTTCAAGTGGTTTCAAATTACTGATTAAACATGCGGCAGGATTCTGGGTTTAGACGGCGTAGCTGGAACAGAGCTGACAGAAGAGTTCAAGTAGAGCGCAGTGAGCTCAGGGCTCATAGTCAAAGCTTCCTGGTACAAAGAGCAGTTTCCTTTTAACGTCAAATCCTGGCAAACACGGAGCATAAAAGACCTCTTCAGGTGGAAAACTGTCACAAGCTTTATGGTGCCGTCACACGGTGTGACAGAGCTCAGTGGTTTGATGGCAGCCGTACGGTTGGCATCTTACGTTTATTGTGCACACGTCATTTCCACAGAGCCAAAGACGTGGCCTACACGACTGTCAGCGCACTGAAATGTCCCCACAAAAACATCTGTTTTACAGAAAGGACAAAATCACTGAAATATGACAACCAGAGGAAATGTAAGGCGCGCTCACTTGATGACATCGACTCACATGAAGAGTTGACTGAAACTTTCCCCACAGCAGGTGAAAAAGGGTGGAGAAGGTCATGACCCCTCTGCAGCGTCATGTTTTTATAGATGATTGATGGACATAAACTTTGCACCATAAAAGCAGCGACTGTGTCACACCCTTTAGACACTAAGATCACACAGGCGCTCCTTCCCCAGCCTGTTAGTGATCAAACACAGATCCTTTCCTGTATATCAGACAGACATACGGGAAACATGCAGGAACATTTAAATATTTTTAAAGAGGTCAGAGTGACACGTGAGAACCGTATTTGACTTTTATCCATAAGGACAATAACAAAAACTGAAACTAAAGTGAACTGGAGGCAATAAAACTGACTTTGTTACCATCCACACACACTCAGGAAACCTGAGTGCAGATCAGCTGTGGGGTCAGAGTTTGTGTACAGGCTTCACCTGAGAGGCAACTTGAACCAGGTCAATCTCATCTCATCTCCACAGGTATTTTGATTCTAACTGGACTGATCCTGAGAAAGGACCCACACAGAGAGCACGCTGAGAAAAACAAACTATTTTTATATAAAACCTGAAACCAGGTGCGTGATTTCAGGTTCAAAGCTAAAAGGCACTCAGAAGCCAGATGTTACATCACGGATAATAAATCTGATTTCAAAGGGACAGCATTTAAACGTAACATTTGGTTAGGCTCTGAGCCCGTGTCTGGGTCAGGACAAACATGTTTTTTAAGTTTAATGTGAACTGAAATATTTCTCTTACTTAAACCCTCTATCACTCACTGGATTTATCTTCACTTTCCTTCTGCAGTTTCTTTTCTTGAAGATACAGCAGAAGGAACCAGTAGAAACTTCTTGACAATGGGTATTTAGCGTGATGGCGCCGCGCTGACACGTGTTCAGAGGCTGCTCTGAGGCAACACTGGTTTGGAATGCAGGAGAGACGGTTTGTGCCACTTATTGTTGGGTTACGCCAAAAATGTGGTTGGTTGGCTGGTGTTAATGACACACAGCTGAGAGTAAACAAGCTGTTATTCTTTATTTCCACTTCTTAAATGTATTTATTTAACATCTTCATTAACATCGTCTTAACGAGTCATTTCTGTCTGAAACAAGCTGTTTTGACTCCGCTCCATTTAATCCAGCTTTCTTCTGATTGGCTGCCTCCTCAAAACAGAAGGTTTGTGCAGCAGGTAGGTTTGGCTTCTGTGCTCGATGACAACCATATCAGGAGCCGAGAGCAGCCAGAGCTGTAGAACAGTGATTAGAGCTTCCAGCTCACAGGTATTACTTGCAAACTCGCATTGACTCAAATGATGTTTAACATGACTGTCAGCCACAGGAACAAACATACTGCTTTTATATAACAGGGGAACGAAAAGCACAAAAGTGCTGCATACATTTCCATTTTCTCTTCAGTTAATATTAAGTCAATGCCACCGGTTTTGTTTATCCTCTCTGAGAGTGAACGCAGAGCTAAACAGGAAAAAAAAAAAAAGGTCACGTGACTCAAATATGCAAAAAAAGGAAAAACCCTGCAGTGAGGCTCGTGTCTAGTTTTCCTGTTTATTACAAGAATATTTACACTATATTTAAATAAAGGTGAGACAAAATCAGAAGTTACTAACTTGTGCATATGAGACACTACAGTAGTGAGGGTGAAACATTTAATCATAACAGTGCACTTCAGTCCTCGCTCACACTCAGCTGACTGCCGGCGAGGGCACCTGCACCAAAACATGGCATCTAATCTACAGCTGAACAAGTTCAATTACAGCCACATTTCCATCCATCCTTCTTCCACTTGTCGGGGCCGGGTCGTGGGCGCAGCAGCATAAGCAGAGAAGCCCAGACCTCCCTCTCCCAGCCTGTCTGGAGGGACACCGAGGCAGGGAAAGCCTGGAACAGCTTGCCCAGCGGGCATCCTTGTCAGATGCCTGAACCACCTCAACTGGCTCAACTTCACAAGCCAAAAAACTTTCATGACCTATAACGTTTCATCAATCAGAGCTGAATTTTAGGGACTTCGCCTGCATTACCTTCAGAGGCTACACGGAGCCCTACAAGGAAGCAAAGTCCCAAATACTTTATTTAAACAAGAGATTCAAGCTTCAACTTTTAAGGGTTACCTGAAGTATGAATCGCTGTCTAAGACCTTTACGATGGATCCACTTAACTCAACATCTATTTAAGGGTAAACGGAGGAAAGCCCAATCCACCTTTGGATCGACACTGAAGACGTGGCATGAGCACTCACCTATTAGAGGGGACGTTTTGGGACAGTAGGGCATGTCGTCTCGATGGCCGTGAGCTTTGGGCAGGTGGGAGAGGTTGGCGTATACGTCCCCTCCACTGATCGTGGGTGTGGTGTGGTTGCGGCCTGATACAGCGCCCCCGTCTGGCTTGCGGAAGATGCGTATGAAGTAAGTGACCCTCTTCTGGTATCCCTCTCGGGACAGCAGCGCCATCACCACCAGCTGGATGCCCAGGAACATGATAAGGTAGCGCCATTTGGACTGAATACTGAACATGGTGACGGCTCGGATGGGTCCAGTGGAGACAGGTGGAACTTGCTGCTCGGGTGTAGCAGGTGATGATTGTCAGGGTTAGTGGAGGGTGGCGTCAAGCCTTTTCCTTCCTATATAATCCAGAATATGGCAGCGCACGGCGAATGTCAAGTGAGTGACAATCTGTGAAATATTTAACTTCAGTATGTCAGACGCGGCGATGTCACACATAAAGGCACTTTTGGTAGGCTGTAAGCACAAAGACCTCCAAACAGAACAAAAGTAGAAAAATATTCCACACTGAGACACAAAAAAAGAAAAGAAAAAAATCTGGTCCACTTTGTCCTCACTGCATTGCCCGCTGCTGCTCAGCAGGTGGTAGGTATCTCCAGAGCTGACTGTTGGTCCACTTTGTGTTTGGTTTGGGGAGATAATGCCAGCCCCACATTATGGAGTCTCACACCGACTGAGCACCATCCGCTGCCCTGTGAAGTTCACTCGCCTCCAGCCGAACAATCTGCAGCGTCTCCTTCTCTCACCCTTCCTGCCTTTGTGAGCTTTATGCTGCCTTCTGCTGTCCCTCCTGCTCTCTCCTGAGGGAGGCCTCCACAACAACAACAGCCGCCATGACAAAGGGGAGCATATGCGGCCGTATAGGCGCTATACTTTACAGAGGATTACACGGCTTCCAGCCGCTCACCGCCTGACTGGCTGGAGAGACGGTGGGAGTGGACCGTGACTTGCGTGGGAGGAGTGGTCAGAAGGGTCCTGCATGAGTGAGTGGGTGGGTGAGTGTTTGTTAGGGGGAGGCTTCAGTACAGAGTGAGGCTGAGAGAAAAAGAAATAGGGGGAGGAGGACGAGGAGGAAGAGGTCGAGCTTTGACTCCCAATGCTATTATTCCATGATGATGCGATCCACCTTAAGCCGCTCACTGGTCACCCTGGATCGACAGGAACTGGACGGGTCACTCCAGCATGGCTCTGGAAGACAGGAGAGGAAACAGGGCGGGTGTTAAAACTGACTGACATCCTTTGGCTGAAACTGTTGAAGTCAGCGATTTCAGCACACAAACAATGAGCTGTTGTTACAGCACAGGCAAACAAATGGATTGTGTTTGTTTACAGAGACCAAACAGCACAGTTGGAAAGCCTGCACTAATCACTCAGTGGGAGATCCCTGCTGCCCACGGTGGGCGGCAGACGGGAAGCCACGCATCACAGCGTCGAGGAAGTTCCCAAAATCTGCAGCCGGAGCAGTGCATCCTTCTGCTCCTGATGAAAGGACCCGATGATGTCGTCCTTCCTGACCCGAGCTCTGCTGCAGCGATGCCGAGCACATCCTCAGTTACAAATCAATTAGCGCTCGTTAAAGCAGCCGCACTCGGAGCACTAATCCTAATCCTACTGAACGCTACGTGGCTGGTGGAAACACGGACAGAGAACCTGCGCCCACGTCAAACACCGCGACCCAAAATCAAACGATATTTTATCCTGAACAAGAACTTGGAGTTCACCCTATTTTTACTGAAAAGTAATCAGTTTCTGGACATTTTTTAATGTGTATTTTTGTTTATTGTCATTTAGTGGAAATGCCACCATGTCTATTCTTCTGCTTTTTACATTTTTTATAGAAAAACATTCAGAGGAGGACATATGGTCTGTATTTAAAGAGAAAGATTGACAAGACCTCAAAAATATCTGAAAACTATAGAAATGGTAAAGATTACAGACCCGTGGCAGCAGTGCTACATACAGAAATGATTCCAAGGCAGATCATCGGTACATGAAAATTCTGGTATAACATCACCAAGAAGATGATAAGATCTTCAGCACTTCAGCATCAAGTACCCACAGGAAAAGGTCACATTATGAACATTTGTTCCTGCTCAGACTCTACAACAGGGCTGGGGAACTCCAGGCCTCGAGGGCCGGGGTCCTGCAGGTTTTAGATCTCACCCTTGGTCTACACACCTGAATCAAATGATTAGTTCATTACCAGGCCTCTGCAGAACTTCAAGACATGTTGAGGAGGTCATTAAGCCATGTAAATCAGCTGTGATGGATCAAGGACACGTCTACAACCTGCAGGACACCGGCCCTGGAGTTCCCCACCCCTGCTCTGCAACAGGAGATAAGAGCCGCTTGCTGAATCGTGTGTGTGTGTGTGTGAGGACGACCCAAAAAAAGAGCTGTAAAGGTAGGCAAACAAAAAAGAGACACTGATGTGATCAAAGATATGCTGAGAGAAAAACGAGCCCTTTTTGTTCCTTCATACCATCAAAGCCGCGTTAGCCTTGCTCATTTCGACAACAAAGCGAACGCATTCTGAGCATTTAACACCGAGTGCCTCGGGAACTCCACGCAAAAAACGACAGACAGGAAATGAAGAAAAGCAAAACACACTTTGATCAACTTGCAGAAATGTACTGATGCTATCTGACTCCTCGTTCTTTAACAGCTGACTGGGGGATTTTCATGTGAAGGATATTAAAAGGGTTTCCTATTTCCCCTCTGAGAGAACATGCGGATCAAACAGAAGAGGAAATCCTCTGCGAAAGACTTTCATCAGAGCTGGGAGCAGATGGGAGGATTGACCCCTGACATGTCGCCCGGCCCCTATGACCTCTTGATATGGTTTATGACATGATATGTCAGAGACTGTGGCTAATCCCACAGAACGGAAATTCATCTCAACCGCTCTGAGCAGATAAATAAATAACGTAATCTGTTTTGAAGTAATCGCTGACGCTTTCTAAAAGGTTCACATTCACTGGATTATGAGTCTGAAGCTGCTCTTCAACCATGTGACTGGACAGAGGGAATAAAGGTCTGCACATCTCTAAATTTACTCAAGTGCACTGAGTGCATTCAACCCTGGAGCCTTAACGGGCCAAAGGAGCTCTGAATAAACTCCTACTGCTAGTACCTGCCGTCTAATCATGTTAATCTTCTTTTATTGTAGTCGACAGGAGGCTGCTAGGGCGGCGCCTTCAATGATCATGTGATTTCTGAACCAGTTCGACTTGTGATTCCAGCACAGCTATGATCAGTGTTGCCCACAGATTCCATTTGTGCGTGCCACATAGCACTACAGCAGCTGAGTTTTCGGCCCATGAAGTTGTTTCCACTATCAATATTTTCATGTTCACCTGCTGAATAATTGTCGACCTGCTTTTATTATAGACGAAGCACATCGTGTACCTGGGAAAACAAACGCACACAGTTTTCTTTAAAGGGTGATTGACAGACTTCCTGAAACTGCAGGGCGAGGACGTCGGGTGTTGGCCAGTCGTAGCACAGCAGGGTGGAACATAGGGCTGCCACAAACGATTATTTTGATAGTTGACTAGTCACCGATTATTTTTGCGATTAATCAGATCATCATCCACTGGACGTACAGCGTACAGCTTATTGCACCAGCAGCATCTGGTCTTATATAACTATCATTAGCTTACAGCTTGAAGTGTTTGTGCTAACTAAAAAATAAAGACAAGATGGTAGTTAATTTTTTAATGAAATTTGCAGATTGTTTCGGTGAAGTTTAATAAACTCCTTGCTTTCTAAAATATAACAGGACACCGGAGTATATTCTCCAGCGTCTCACACTTCTGATAATCAGCTGTCTGCTTGACAGTTTTAGCTGTGCAAAAACTATAACTTTAATCTCAGCCAAACCGATTTACTCAGGAACAAATAAAATACTAAAGAAAGCCAAACAATAACATTTTTAAGTTATCTAAGTGACTTATATATGTGTTTAACCTGACTAGCGAAAGACGGCGGTGGGTTTGAAAACGATTTGCCGGGAGTCCGGTGTTCTCACGGCTCTAGTTAGCCTTGCCCCCGCCTAGCTAACGAGCTAGTGGGTAACAGACGTCTCCGAAAACGTCGGAGCGCTTTTGAAAATATGTGGTGTCTTGATAAACTGAGCAGATATTTGAGGTTTACACAGCTACATTCTCCCTGAAAATATGTTAAACGTTTATTTTGTGACCCAGAAAGAATAATAAGAGTAAAGTTAAAACTAACCAGCTGCCGCCATTGTTGACAACTGAGCTGGGCTGCGCTATGAATTCTGGGACACAGCTTCTTCTTCTTCTTCGGGGTTTAACGGCAGCTGGCATCCTTGTACATGCAGTGCTGCCATCTTCTGTTTCAGTCCGTTATTACACTCTTAAATCCTGCTACTCATTCCTGCGTCTTTGTGATCTTACAAAGCTTCAAACGACGCGTCGACTATTAAATCAGTCGTCGACGATTTTAATAGTCGACATAATCGTGACTAGTCGACTAATCGTGGCAGCCCTAGTGGAACATTAGTCTGCTGTGTCTGCCAAGCATCACTCAAACTCAATTTATGGGAATCGAGCCTTGAAAAATAATTCAAAATACTCGATTTTCTATTATTATCCACAAATGATACAATCTATAGGTGGACGGGAGAGAGACCTCAACATATTATCCAACAATGCACACAAATCAATGCTTGAATTCCAGTTTTTAACCAAAGGAGATAAGATGGCTATTAATGTTAATATTATGTGCCAACTTGATCTACTAGACAACTGGAGAAGATCCCTGGAGAATGAATTCATGCGCTCCGTGGCGCTCCCGTCCATTCTCACGTTCTTTATGAAGAGCAGAAATAATAAAGATATTTTAGCGCTCGTGGCTCGTGCTGTACCTGAGCTGGTTCACACAAAGGGAGAACCTGGCAGCGAGCACCTTTTAAATAAAGCTCAGGCGCCAACTTACACGCACACAAAAGAGGCCCGGAGCTGCATGGATCTTGATGAGGAGTGAACTAAATACAGAGAGGAAGAGCAGCAGTCTGGTAACGTTCTGTGCTTTTGACTTCATCGGCTCTCCTGCACGGATGGTCTTCCTCTCTGCATTTAGAGCCACATCAGAGAGACCCTTTTCTGCTCTTGTTCCCAGCATTACTGTGTTCTTATTTTCCACCCAAGTATACAATCTCTACATTTTCCTTCATTAGCACATGTCAAACACATGGTACCCACTCGCTGTTTAGTTCAACTCGAGCCGAGCCGGCTGAAGAGTCGCCGATCAACAAGAAACTAGAGATGGCACCAAACCACTTTATGTTCGATACCGATATCATAAATTTGGATATCTGCCGATACCGATGTGAATCTGATACAGTGTGTTTCTAATCAATAAAACTGTTTTTTAAACATCTTCCTGCATTTGGAAAAGTTCATACTCAAGTTTTAACAAAACAAACAAACAAACAAAAAACACTAAAGCTATTGTGTTAAACCTGTATGCAAAAAATACACCATTAAAATATTTCATAGTTCAGCAAAACTGATCAATCTCATAAACGTAAACCTACAGCATCCTCCCTATTCTGGCATTTTAAAGAGCACTTAGCAGAAATATTAAACAACCTAACTAACAGGGTTGCAAACTCCCAGCAAAAAAAAAAAGTGAACCAGTCCCCAATTTTAATTTAATGCATGTGTTAAAAAAATGCACAGAAATTATTTTTCAACAATAATTAAATAGATTCAACATCTTTCTTCAACAAAATTGCAGACTGCACAGATGGTACCTTCCCAAAGGAAAAAGTACTCTAGCTTACTAGGGTATATTAGACTTAACAGTCACTATATACAGTAATGGACTTCTATACATTTTACATCAGATGAAGACTTTGGGTGTAAAACTCTGATAATTATTTATTAAAAGCTCGACATTTCAAATGAGAATAAGAAAGAAAAGTATGTCTTTGTGCCCCCTTTTCCCTGTTAATGCCCTATCGGCCCCCCTGGCTAAACTTTGCTAGATGCGCCCCTGCACAGTTACGTCAGCTGCGTAGATATTTAATGGTTCCCCTCCAATATCCAATCCAGTAATTTAGTTCAGTATCGGCGCGATACCGATACGTAATATCGAATCGGTCCATCCCAACAGGAAAGGTTGAATGGAACGACTCTTATATATCTTTTCTACTCTTCCAGAGAACTCAAAGCACTTTATACAAGATGCCTCATTCACACCCATGTTTAAGTGTTTTCTATCTAGCAATCACATGCATTAGAGAGCGACCTGTGCCACCACAGGCATCTCACTGGATGTTCAAGCCACAGGCCAGGTCATGGTAGATTTATGCAGTTAAAGACAACAGGACTTCTTTCAGGTTCCTGAAGATATTTCGCCTCTGATCAACAAAACTTCTTCAGTTCTAAAAAAAACTGATGGGAGCCCCAAACATGTGGGTTCTCCATACAGAGAAGTCCTGAGAGTCGCTGACCCTCCCTGAAATCACAGGTCTTAAAGGATCACACGAGTCAATACTATCTCAGGGTCAAGGGTGAGGGTGTGAGACACTGCTCCCACACCACCATCATGTGAACTATTAAAGTCAGCAGGGGTTGAATAGCCTGGGACGGGATCCTGGTTTTTGGAAGTGAAGACACTTCTTTGATGAGAGACTGAACATCTACACACATCAAACAGCAACAGTTTGCTTCACTTCAAGCTCTTCAGACTTGGTTGTATCCTGACATGTAGCTTCCCAGAAACATAACTAAGAGTCACACTGAAATTCTGCAGTGACTAATTGGTTTCTGTAGCACTGTTTCCCGTTTCTGTTCCTGGTCACTCCTCCTTTTGTTGCCTTGCTGAATCAGCTGCTTGTTAGTGTTTTGGCAGCAAACCTACTGAGCGACTCGAGCCCACCAGCATAATGATGTGATGATGATGTATACTTTACTGATCCCTGTGGGGAAATTCCTCTCTGCATTCAACCCACTCACTCTGAAGCAGTGGGCAGCCGCTGGGCGCGCGGGGAACAGTGTGTACAGACGGTGCCTTGCTCAGGGGTACCTCAGGGTAGCCAAGCCCCTGATCTTGGGGCCACCACTCGACCTGCTGAGCTGTCCCTGCCCCAAGTACAAATGTTGGTCACACGTGTTATGTCATCAGCTTCAACTGTATAAATACATTTCACCAGATAAAACCAAGTCCTTCACCCTTTTTCTCCTCACTAATTTATTTTCATCACTTGTATTATATCTGAAGTTTAACTAAGTCCTCTGTGAAAACGATCCTTCAGTATGAGGTTAAATTAACCTTGGATGAAGACTCATCAGTTTCAGCTTCTGTGCTGAGGAAGAGTCTATTCTGTACAACATCCTCATTTGTTTTAAGAAGACCTGTGTAGATTTTAGTCCCTCTTGTTGTGCTGGTTTGCCATTGTTAATATATTCTGCTTTTCCCTGTAAGATGATAAGCTCGGGGCGGGGAATTTCCTGAGTGAATCAAGGCCGGCTAATAGCTGCATGATGATTTCCTAATAATCCATTAAAGCACCGTCGACATTTATAAGACTCATGTTACATTTGTTATGTCACTGTGAGTTCATGTAGGATGTCTGTATGTCCACAATGCTCGTCCAGTCTCAGGCACCACCGAGTTAAAAACTGACCCAAACCCAAAGTCTTCATTAAACTTCAACCTCCAGCCATCTTTATTTATTTAAACTATTTACAAAAGCAAGCTGACAGCTGCTAGGGTCTAAAGATGAAAACTAAACCGCAGCAACTGTCAGGCTAATAGGAACACATTAGCACAGGGAAGATGGAGGATGAGGGTTAAGTTGTTCTCAGTGAAATTTCAGGGTGAAGCTCCCAGACGGGCCGAGACAAACAATCGTGGCAGAAAGAAACAGACGTCTGAGATGATCCAACCACAACACGAGGTTAGTCATGAATGTTCCCGTGTGGTTTGGATTACTCACTATAAAAAGTTCTTTTTTAACACGACTCAAACTACAAGGGATCGTTACCAAGCCTCAAAGACAGCCCAGGCCCAGCAACAGGCACGTATTAGACACGTCCTAACTCTATTACTCATTTCTGCTGCAGACCAAATTCAAACGGTGTCGGAAAGAAGGGATGACGAGCTTTACTGGGATGTTCGGTGTATCACGGTAGCACCAAGTATCCACGGGGTAGCGTAACATAACCACAGACCTGCCTCTATTTCACCATGTGCACTTCACGTTACTGCAACTCCTCAGCCAGAACTACAAAATCAGTCCAGGCAGCCTGTATGATACAGGCTGATAAATGGCTGACGTGGTTAAAAGGAGCAGATAGATGTTATCGACTACTTTTACCGTCAGCTGAAATCTGACTGTTTATGTTTATTTAATTACAGTACGTCAAATTATTAACATTCCTCTCTCTACAACATCGCTCCAGGTGGAAACGCAGCTTTGCATCTATTAATTTCATATGCAAATACATCTTCTCTGACTTTAGTTCTATGATCAAGTAAAGAAAGTTCAGCAACAGCTCCATGTGGTGCAGGCGTGTTTGCACACATGAATGAATGAAGAGGAGCCAAGAGGGTTCTGAACAAAAGTGCTGAAATGAAGAGCAGATGAGAAAATAAAAAGGGACGAGGGGGGAAGAGCGGAGATATATTTAGATCACGTAGCTCACGGTCAGCAGTGTCGTTCAATTCCTAAAGGCACAGCACAGAAGTGAAGAACAGCAGGCACGGAGGGAGGTAAAGAGAACAGCCGTGGTGGTGGTAACCACAGAGGCCGAACACCACAAACACACCTTCCTGTCTTAACTGAGCGAAAACTGATCACAAATTTTCAATGGAAATTAGAAGCGGTTTAGTTTACATGTCGTGGTTATCTGAGCAGGAAATTCTGGCTGCGTCGAGCCCCGCCCCCCAAGTCGTTAAATCTGCTTCGCTGCTCAGAACTGATTGCAACTGCCTTCGAGGCAAAAGTTTTTCTTACTAATTCTTTACTTCAGTTATTCCCAAACGTCTCAGAGGCAGCGTGTGTGCACAATCGATTACATTTAACAAAGCGACCCAGATAAGCTGCAGAAAACGGATGGATGCATAAAGCTATGCACATTTACAGCTTTACACTCTGAATATTTTCAGAGTTACAGGCGTTGTAAATCCACAGATGGGTCAAACCTTCTTAATATTTGTATGTTTGAGGTCTCGTTACTTCTTAAAAACCAGAGACGACTTCTTATCTGGAGCACAATCACGAGCTTCCAAAGTGCAGCCTGTGAGCAGAGCTGAGGTACAAAGTCTGAAATGAAAGTGGGGAAGTATTTCCCCCAGAGATACCTCTTTGGCCACGGTGCTTTTCCACTGTGAGCTACACCTGAAACCCCCCCACTCAAAGAAATACGCACAAAAATGGAAACGCCACAGTGAACATACGTTTCCCTTCACTCGGGAATTAAGAACTAAAATTCATTTTCATTTTCTCGTTCAAAGTGAGGTTTTAGGAATTCGAGCCTCAAATGTAGACCACAGAATTCAATTCTTCACAGCCGGCCGTGTGAGACCACTGACTGGGCTCCTATACTGGAACAACATTTAGAGAAACAGCTGGAGCGATTTCACTCGTCGTTCGATTCTGTTTAGGCAAGATAAACTGCTTCGTTCAGGTTAGAGTCTCACGTTAGTGCCAGCAAAGACCAGCACTGAGCCAGGCAAGCAAACGGACATCAAGTTTGTTTGAGAAAGCGCCTCGCGGTGTTGCTCAACACCCAAACAGCTCCGTCCTGACCAAAAACAGGCTGAGCGACAGGAGTATTTAACAGTGTTAGTGACCATGGAGAGGTGCAGTCAGATGTGGTTACACAACAGCTGTATTTTTCCCGATGCTGTCACCAAAACAACAGAAAAAGCGACGCATCATTCCTAAAAGCTCTGCACACTTAAACTCTGCATATTCAGGCAGGCCTTTCCTCTCAAGTACCAACCAAGCAGGCCCAGGCAATGAAATAATGTGTAAACATGCCCTGAGAAAAGAGGCGTCTGCATCGCAGCGCGTGCCAGGGACCCTGTCATGGCAACGCCTCCTGAGCCCCGACCATTCATCACAGTGCAGCTGGTACACGTCGCCATGGCTGTTCCTCAGTCCGACTCCACCGAGACATGAGCAGGAGAACAGAGTGGAAAAAAGCCCATCATTCTCCAGCTTTTTCCGCCTCCTGTCCTCTCTTTCTGCCTCTGGTGGCTCAAGCTGTTTCCATAGTGAGGCCTTCCTCACCAAACCATTAGGGAAAGTTATTATCTAATGACAATCAAAGCAACCTGCACCAGTTTGTAGATGGGAGCCATGGGGATAAGAAAATCTCCTCAGGGATAGATAACCCACAACACAAAGGCCTCCCAGAAGCAACAACATAACAACACAGCAGCTTTTTCAACATTCAGGATTCAAGGTAGTAAAAATTTATGTTTTGATGTTAAAAGTTAACACCTAAAAAAATAAGAGTTCAAATCAAGCAATACTGCAATGATTCAATGATGCAATTCGTCTGCAGCTAAATCTTTATCGTGATAAATATGGAAACAAAAACGTGTCAAAGGCTTTTTTACACTAACAACAAAAGGCATGCTGTAACGAAAACTAGCTCCATGTAACACTGAAGGCAGATGATGCTGAAGCTGCTCAGCTGTATTGAAACAACAACATCCTGAAAAGCTTGTCTGAGATGCTATCAACAACGCGGTCTGAGCCTAACGCTTCATGCAGGCCAAAAAAAGGAAGCACCACAGAGGGTGCTATTTAAAAGAAAAAGGAAGAAACGGCGTGAAAAGAACAGAAACGTTCTTAAAGTGTGGTCAAGTGTCTCCTCTGCAGAAAGAGCTTATACTGAGCCTCAGCCTTCCTAAGCAAATCTGACCCAAGGTTATATTGAAACAGAAAGGATAAGGCCGCATGAAGCGTGTTTTAAAGTCACACATAACAGCCCCAGCACCAACCACACTAATCTGACTTTATAACAGCAGCAACAAAAAAAGAGATTAAATGAGACCTGGTGCAGAACCAGCAGCCGTTAGTGATTTTAGCCCACGTTTACGGTTCGGTAACAGAACCTAATAGTACAGATTACTTATTTTGTTTCTGTAATTTCATTTTATTTAAAGGTAAGTGTTCAAAAACAGAAAAAACCAACCAACAGATCTTTGCTCACAGCACCCGACCACAGCAGCCTGAAAAACTATAGAAGTGAGAATCAAGATAGAGAAGTGGCTTCGACCAAACAGTTTCCTGAAACACACAAACTCAAGTATTACATCTTCATGAAAACCTTTTTAAAAATACCTGCCCTCATGATCTGTATCACTGTTCATCCTGCTTACCTCACACTTCAGTTTAGAAAGATATAAATCTGGACTCTGAGCTCTTTAATACCTGTTGTTGTGATATTTTGATACCATGATAGAATTTACATGATATTGTTTTATAGTGATATCATACATGAAACTGTTACTCAATAAGGCCCATTTACTAGTTGTTTTTCTCTTTCTCTGTGACCCAAGAATT
>NW_005187806.1:98973-113154 GCF_000239375.1 Pundamilia nyererei | reverse complement strand
AAAGCAGTCTCTGTTTTCTTGTTCTCCCAAGCTGCTCCCGATATCGTAACTAACCCAGCTGAATGGCATACCTGAGTGTTACTTTGAATAATTAGGAATCTTATAAGGAAAGGACAGAACTCTGCTTATCGCTCGTGCCTTGGAGGGAACCGGGGACGGAAATTTCCTTCACCTGTGACAGCATGTTTACTCTGACTGATAAGAGCAGGACGACTTCAGAGACAGCTCTGGTCCTCTCCCCGGTAGGACAAAGAAGAGCAGCCCCTCTGCTGCTCTCTCACCTCCAGTGTGGGCTGGGTTCAGAGGGGGAAGGGGGCCGCCATGCTGGGCCTTTTGTCCCGCTGTGGAGAGCACATATACGAGGACATATGGGCAGGAAGACAGGCTGAGAAACCTGCCTTATAGCAGGGAGGTAGCGGGAAATGGCGAAATTAACGAGTTCTGTCCGCACGTTCAAGTGCTCAGAGAGTAGTTAGCTAATAACGAAGCCAGTTTCCTGGTAAATGCAGCTGCCATCGTTAAACTTTTATCGGGGTCGGCTTTTGCTTATAGGATCAACACATCAGCTAAAACGGAAGAAGAAGAAAAACAGACTTCGGGGGGCTTTATAGCAGACACAAAGTTAGTTAGAGCTGGTATTAATCAGCATTAGCTTACGCAATGCTGCTAAGAGCTAATATACTGATTTAAACCCCGTGTTTGCCCTTATTCTTGGTAACACTCGGGCTCGCATCGACAGTTTTCCAGCAGGGGTCTGATTACTTTTAAGTGGAGCTAACAACAGTCCCGACTGCCTTTAAACTGGGCTCACTTTTTCCTGGTTTTTAAATCAAGTAAAAACATCCGAGAAAAGGGCTCCCACCCCAACTCCAAGCCGATCCTCGCCAGCTGTGAACGCCGAGCCGCGCCGCGCTATCCGCGGAGGGGAGGTTGTTAGTTAGTTACTTAGCTGGCTAGCTAACGGGCTAGCATCCCCACACGGAGCTGTTTTGGCTCCATCATAAAAACAACCAAACGTCTTTTTTCAGTCTTACCTGAAGGTGTTTTTATCCCCCAGCAGGTGAAGCGACAGTTAGCGGTCGGTGTCCCTCCAGCTGCCCGTTTCCTGCTCAGTATTTCCGATGTGCGCTGAAGTTGGAGCTGCTGTTTGGTTGCTGGCTCGGAGGCTGAATGAGCAGAGCCGCTGCAGCTCGGCACTTTTCTCCTCCCCTCCGCGGTCACAGCTCAGAGCTCAGCAACACCGACAACCTGCCACGGCCACAGCTGCTGCTGCTTTACCACAGGAGCTCCAAAAACAGCCACCAAGACCCACGGGGGACTGTTTTATTTTCTTTTTTGTTTCTGTGGCTTTGACATAAAAGCTAGCAATGAATATGGAAATCATCCTTGGTTATTTTTTTTACATGTTTCTTTATCACTGCTGTCTGTGATGTATTTTAATTACATTCTCCAGCTGTAATCTTTAACCTGTACTTCTATCTGCTGCCCTTTTTAAGGGTCACCCCCCTCCTGTGTCACACTAACCATCTGGATGTCCTCCTTCATCACATCCATGAATCTTCTCTGAGCTTTTCCTTTTTCCTCCTGTGTGGCAGCTTCTTCATCATTCGTTGTCCCTCATTTACATCATCCCTCCTCTGCACATGTGCAAACGTCTCAGTCTTGGCTCTCCACGACTCTGTCTCCAAACTGCTCAAGCTGAGCTGTCCCTCTGACACGTCCATTTATAATCCTGTTCATCCCGGTCTCTCCCAATCCTAACATCTTCAGCTCAGCCTTCCACCTTTTTGTCTCAAAATCATGCGTCACAGCAGGTCTCACTACCATCTTGTAAGTTTGCCCTTTCACTTCTCCTGCTATCCTTCTGTCACAAATGACCTCTGACACTCGTCTCCACCCTGGATGTGCTCTCTCTTGTGCACTGTCCATCACGTTGGATGGTTGAGCCCAGTTATAGGTAATTAATATTATGAATGGTACCGAGAAAATGAAGTGTCAGCATAGACCTTCAGTTTTGGGAAACGTGGCACATTATATGTATGTTGACTGGGGGTTGGGTTCATTTAATAAAATCCAAGGGGAAGCACAAAAGCCCAGTGTAAGACAAATAAGCATTATTTTGAACTGTGACTCATGCAAAGCTGCTCCAGTAGAGTCCAACATTAAAAATGTGGAGCTGAGAATGAGCAGAACGAGTGCACTTCAACAATGTGTTGTTTTTAAGCCTGCTATGTTAGCCATCGTGCATGAAGTAAAGCTTACAGTGGAGTAGAGACTAAACATTTCTCTCTGGACTGAGTGAAAGCATAAAGTAGTATAACGTGGAAATACTCCAGTACAAGTACCTCAGGGTCGTACCTGAGTGCTGTCTTTGTGTAAATGTGCTTTATTCCTCCACAGCCAAACCTGAGGGCAGTTTTTAGAAGTCAAGTCTGTTATATTCTGTTCACTGTTTATGGCTTTATTATTTTTACAGGTTCCTAATGGAGATTAGTTGTTTTCCCGACCTTTGTACAGACATTTCATCTGAATTACAAATCTATAAATCTTACCCTGAAATATTACCTGTAATACAATCAGTGGTGGGCTCGACTTTATTTTATACTTTTAGGTTTTGAGGGTGTCCCTGGCAATTACATAATCCAGAATAAGGCCATGAGTTTCGTGAGGTGCATAAATTTCCTGCGAGTGGCTAAAGGGTAAATGGCACAGGAAGCATAGCAGGATGTGTGCTGGTAGAGAAAGCTCACTGCAGTAATTTCCATTTAATCTGAAGTTGGTTCACAGATGGGAGGCACTGCCGTCAGCTGTTCTGTATGATAATCATATTTTGGGTTCAGTAAGGGTGTGTCTATAGACGGGCACATGGAGCCCCCCCAAAAAATGTCAGCTAGGACCCATCCATCTTTAATATACAGTCTGTATACTCATTCCAAAGTCGTCATTTAAAACTGTGATGATCTGGAATTTAAAGATAAACAACTCACTCATCGCCTGCAGCAGGTTACAAACACATTTAAGGTAAGAGATGATAACATTTATGCTTTCAGAAGACAAGCGTTTAGATGAATGATCGCTGTGGCTGCCTCTGCACTGAATCACCTTTGTTTACCTGTTTCCGCAAAGATAACAGTTATCGAGATGACAGGCCAGCCACCTCGCTACAGCTTACTTCCTGTCAGCGCCTCAATGGCTCAAAGCAGCATGGATGTTCTGGTGTCAGGCCTGTGGTACAGACTCTTCCCTCGACAGTGCTTTGGGAGAAACCACAGGGTGGATCAAATATTCACCAGGATGTCCTCCTGCCCAGAAATAGCGATCCCGCAGCTCTGTCCCTTTTATTTCGACCAGGTCACCTACATCCTTCCTACCACGCCCCTGTAGGTACCACCACTCTGATGGACAGGCGGTTCTTTAACTTGTGTATTTGATTTCCTAATCATCTTCCTCCCACTTCAAGGGGCAGCGGTAACCTCCAGCTGCAATGCTTCAACTCACGGGCAAACTTAAAAACAGAGACGCAAAGACCAGCAGGGGTGCGCCGAGAAGCTCGGCCCAGCACCGGCATCCATCTGAGTCGACTCTGTCAACTCCAGAAGCCAAAAAGCGGCAGTTTATCCACACGGGACTACATCTATCTCATGTATGGCTCCCACTGCTGATTAATAAATGTATCTATTTTATCTGGTAAATGTTGCGATTGTACCTGATATTACTTCAGCCATTAAAGAACAGGTAACTTTGTGTTGTTTGATCCCCATCGATGAAGCCAAGTCCCACCCAGAGAGTGAGTATCAGGTCTAAACGGGTGCTTCGGTGCCACAAAGATGAAATGAAAAGGCTGGTGCTGGTCCGGAGTGGTGACAACGCAGCGACTGCTGGATCTGAAAAAGTCAGCATCGAAGCATCTAAAACTGCCGTGGCTCTAAGGTCCACCCTAAAATATGCGAGACTGCATTTAAATCAATTAAAGTGACTCCCGCTTAATATTCTCCATCGAATAACAAACATTTGTTGCTGCTCTAATGGCTCAGCCAGAAGTAGAAAAACAATCACCATCATTTCCTGTTTTTATGGAAAACATCTTTAATGTATTTCTCGGGTTATTCAGACTACACACAGATACAAATGCTCTATCCTAGCTACAGTCAGGGCCAGATATTTTAGGAACCAGAGGAGCGCATGTAGGAAAACACACTCCTTCACATGGTGGTGTGACACGGGGCTGACGTGAGGCCACGAGCGCCACAGTGAGTAAATTTAGTCCAAAAATCAACGCAGGTCGTGAATTCACAAAAGCCGTAGTTACAGACACAGACGGAAATCAATAACAGACGTGTGTCTGGACATCTTTATTCTTCCCGATGATCTTTTCCGTCTACTTGTAGAACTCGTGCTCCTGCTCGTCCTTTTTGATGACCGTTTTGTAGGCTTTTTCAAAATCTTTGGCGAGGACGATGTACCTGTTCTCTCGCACTGCCAACATGCCGGCCTGAGACAAGACAAGAAGAAAAGTAATCAGTTTTATCTTATTATGAAAGTAAATAAGGTTAAAACCATTATAAGTCTAATTTAAAGTTCCCAGAATAAACACAACATCTCACACAGGTGGTTTTTGGCCACGTTTGGCGCTCGTTTTATGATCTTGTAGCTTTAAATTGAAATTGAGCCAAAGCTTTTAGGAAGAGGTCGTCAACAAAAGGTCGCCGATTCAGTTCCCTTTAGGTGGCGTCAGGAAAAGCATCGGACGGAAAACTCTCCCAAATTTAAACACGTGGAGCGAACGGCTCAAAAAAGCTTCTACATTTAAAACTGGCTGATCGAAGTAACATTCAGCTCACAGCCGATCAAATTTTAAGACGTCTCCAAACTGTATTTAAGACATTATCACTAATAACTCATACTTAATGGATACATTATTTTAAAAAGTGTAAACAAGTAGGTGTAGTGCATAGCTCACCTCCTGGCAGATGGAGTTGATGTCAGCTCCAGAGATCTTGTCTGGTCGGGCCACATCTGTGTGTCAGTGAAGGCCGAATCAACAAAAACAGCATTCAATGAATCAGCAGCAGTGATGAGGTGTCTATGGAGGAGGTGCGATGTAAACAGTACGCAGGGAGCACATTCTCATCTCTAACACTTTACAATGCAAAGCAAGCCGTTGGTGTGTTTTATGCCAAACGCGAGTGTGGAAACCAGTTCGGCCCTGAATCCAAGTGGATAATGTGGAGGACAGACATGCAAAAGTAAACGCAGATGGAAGGACTCGCAGACTGAACACAACAACACCTCCAGCCAAAGAAGTCAACAGCCCAGAGTCGGAAACGAAACCCAACAATGTAGAAACTCACAGTGAATTGTTTAAATGAGAAAACCTGAAGTGAGACAGTTACTACGTGCTGTGGTGAACGCTGCAGAGCGGGAACAAAATAAGCTCAAGGGCCAAAAGGATACAGTCCTCCAGGTCGACCTCCTCCGACAGGTTCATTTTACTGGTGATGGTGGAGAAAATGAGACGCTTCTGCCTGCGGTCGGGCAACGGGAACTCGATCTTCCTGTCCAGACGACCCGGGCGGAGCAGAGCCGGGTCCAGAGTGTCGGCTCTGTTGGTGGCCATGATCACCTGAAGACGGGGAAGATGTTCTTAAAGCACATGATTGTAAACGTGACATGTGATGTGTTCACTTAATAAAGGCACAGATGATTATTCTTTAACTTGGACTGTCTCTCCACAGGGGTTTCCTTGAACTCTTAAGCTCTTCAAATGAAAAACAGAAAAAATAAAGAGAAAACCAACAGGTGGAGGTGATGGAGGACAGCAGGGAGTGACATCACTCTGCTGTAAACACCGTCGAGCTGCAGTGAGCCTGCGTCGTGTTGTCGGAATATCTTCGCTTTTTCATGGCATTTTCAACTATTTATAAAAAGATAACGCACAATGAGCTTTATTTATTTACAATGGCTATTATATGAAGTACCAGTTTGGAATACTTGGATCTCGCTTCTTTAAATCCTCCACGATCTGCCATTACGGCCCTTTAGATCTAATTTACCGCTCCGACAGCTGCTGAACTTCTTGACAAAGTAATTTTGAATTTTGGAAGAAAACAGTCTTTGTATATTATTCTGTGCTGGGATGATGAAGAATGGGGCTGGATACTGTGGTAGAATAAACTAATGTCAATGAACTAAAGGTTACTTAACTTTAGAGACGTGTGTTGTTTTTACTGGACGGGACAGGAGGATGATTTACTCCAGGCTGTACGTCACGTAACGTTCAGAGACTTTGGACAAGAACATCTGTGATATGTTAGGAATTCAGTCTCAGAATATTTATTCTGGGAAAACATCCAGAGTTAGAAGAAGATAAACATACTAAGAAAGTGGTCCAAACCAGCGTCACGACAGGCAGCTTGATCCTCATTAAAGGCCTTAAACTCACTTTGGAAATATGGCGAAGAAATGATTCGGAAGAGTGGATAATCATTTCTTTGGAGGACTACTCTCGACTTGAGCTGCGTCCAAACTGGAAGCAACGTGGCGACTGAAGACCACATGATCTCAGTGAGATTTCCCCACATCGAGCGACTATAAAAAACAGAAAATAACCCGAGAAACTTTTCTCAGCTTTCAGGCGATCGCTTCAAGTGACTGCCAGTGAGAGCACAGCAAAGGCCGATTGACATGTAACCTGACAGTAAATATATTAGTGGGTTACCTAGGCAACCAGAGCCTGGAATTGTCTGCCTGCAATTGAACAGCAATCACCTTCAAAGCAAGCTTCAGACCACAAAGAGTAGACAGGATTTACCTACACTACATGAATCTGTTACATATGATAAATATGCTCACATAAATAAGCACAAATAAAAGCTGTTAATGATACAAATGAGAATAAATACGATACAGTGTTCCTGATTATTTCTGAGCGTGTGCATTTGTAACATTTTAACCATCAAGTTCCTGCACTTTTCTCACTGTAAGAACTATTTTGGCAGAGAAAAACAAATCTGCCCCAAAAACCTTTCTGGGTTATAGCATTCATCAGAACAGGAAGGAGTTCTTTGTACAAGTCTTAGCTGCACTCCATGTGTAAACAGCTCAAGGGCAAAATGTCCATTTAAGGTGCTGATGAATGACGCCGTGAGCCTCAGGGATGCTCTCTAAGCTGGATTGCAGCAGACGCAGTGATAACGATGCAGTGAATGAAATGCAGCTCGAGTCAGCACGCAGAGAGGTGGTGCAGCCACAGGGGGAAACAGTTAAGAGGCTCGGCTCACCTTGACGTTGACATTCTGGTCGAATCCGTCCATCTGATTGAGCAGCTCGAGTAAGATTCTCTGCACTTCCCTGTCAGCTGCAGAGGAAACAAAGAGGTTAGACGGCCGAGTTCGTCACGCAGACAGTCGCGTGCAGGACAAGGGCTAAAAACAACATGTATAAAAGTCGTACCTCCGGTCTGTGCATCGAAACGCTTCGTTGCGATGGCGTCGATCTCGTCGATGAAGATGATGGCGGGGGCGTTTTCTTTCGCCAGCCGGAACACGTCCCTCACCATACGAGGACCTTCCCCCAAATACTTCTGAACAAACTCGGAGCCGACCACGCGGATGAACGCCGCTGCAGGCAGAGAGAAAATCGGTGAAACACAACTTATTATAAAAATCACATTAAAGCCTTTTAAAGTTAAATGTATTACAGGTGCACATCACGTCCTGCTGCACTTACCTGTAGTGTGGTGAGCCACGGCTTTGGCCAACATGGTCTTACCGCAGCCTGGAGGTCCGTACATAAGGACGCCCCTGGGAGGGTCAATGCCAATCTGAGGAAAGAGTCAGAAGGCTGAATATGAAAAAATAAGTCATGTAACATCCTTTGTTTACATTTGTTGCACAGTCATTGTTGACAAACATCTTCATGCATTTCTGCCACCTTCTGGCCGTAGCTGTGTACTACAGTCTACATGTGTCCCCCAATGAGTCTTTTTTAAACTTTCATGGAGCTAAAATGTACAAAGTTAACATGTTTTATTCAACAGCGACTGAGATCATAAACCTATCAGGAAGGTTTTTACTGAGGTTCTCTCATACACATCTATACAATAATGGTCGTGCAGGTCATTATGAAGAATCAAGGTTAAGGTTTACACTGGCTTCACTTTCCAAACGCTGACACGACGTCTATATTTTATATACAGCCTGTGGCCAGAAGTCATGTGACTAGTTTGGAGCACGTCTAGGAAGCATAGACGACCACTGCGCTCAGTGTAAATCTCATTTTACCTTTTTAAAACTTTCTTTTTTAACCTTTGTGTTGCACTGCTAAGACCAGGTGTAGTTAACACTTGGCTTTAGTTACCGTTTGTGCGTCTGGCGTTTAGCAGTGTGGACCATGACGAGTGTGAAAATGTCACTTGAATATCTGACCTGTTTATAGAGCTCAAAGTGTGTGAGAGGCAGCTCCACAGCTTCTCTCACTTCCTGCTTCTGAATGTCCATACCACCAATGTCGGCATACATCACGTCAGGCTTTTGGTCTGGAAGCAGAAACACACACAAGTTAAAGCAGCTCTGATGGTTAAAGTGAACGCGCCAGCTTCAGATATTTTTAATGAGACGCGAGCGCAGAAACAAAGAAAGCTCCGGCCCACTGTGATGAGTTTGCACGACAGGGCTTGAACATGTCAGAGCCTGAAAGTCTTCGTACCTGACGTCAGCATCATGATGCTGCTGTCGGCCTCCGGGGGGAGCACGTCCACCAGAGCGTTGCTGTGCTTATGTAAGGCCACCGAGGCGTTGGGCTTCAGCAGCTCTCTGTCGATGGTGCTCAGGATCCGCACATAGTAGTTCGACCCTGAAAGGTTGACAACGAGGAATGAGGAGGAGGAACAGGGCTCATTACACATTTAAGGCGTACACGGCACATGGCACATCTGAAAGCCGGAACATGATAAAGCCTGTATGCATCATCTGCAGCTTCATTCATTTATAATCTATGGGTTTAATTATTTATCACAGAGTCAGGTTAAAGGGCTTGCTGAAAGATAGCAAAAACAATTATTACTGATTTCCAAGTGATGTAATATTCCATTTATGCTAATAGAGAACCCTTTCTTTTGGTTTAGTAGATCTATTAAAGTTTGCCTTTTTGCCCCCACAGTACCTGTAGTGGAACCAACAATAGCTGTGTTCTGGTCAACAGCTTCCAGGAACTGGCCAATGACGAGAGGGATGCTCTGTATCCTCTTCACCTCCTCCTGAGCGTGCAGGAACTCCTTCTTCAGATTCTTCTGCTCATCTTTGATGTACTCCTCCTGCACCTCCAGGAACTCGAGCTCCTGCTGCAGCTTCTGCAAAGACACAGCAAAAGCAGCGTGAGAGCCTGCTGGAGATGAAGGTCACAGGTCACAAGCTGCAGGTCACATCTGCAGCTTCCATGCCAAAGGCTGCTCGATGAAAACAGCCACAATAACTCCACCTGGATTATTTAACATGATGATTAGAAACAAAAATTTGAATTCAAACTAGGGCTGAACAATATATCGCATTTGCGATAATATCGCGACATGATCAAGTGCAATTTTCTAACCGCAAAGGCTGCGATTATACTCTGGACATGTCCAAATTCATGGGCTGCATCCTCCTGAGGCCGCATTTGTAGACCGATTACGTCACAGCGACGCGCCGAAGGCTGTCCAAATTACTACCATATCCCAGAATTCATAGCGCGGCCCAGCCAAACTCCAGTTTCCAGCAATGGCGGCCGCTACTAAGTTTTAAAATTACTCATACTAATCTTTCTGGGTCACAAAATAAACTTAACATATTTTCAGGCGAGAAAGTAGCTGTGTAAACATCAAATATCTGCTCGGTTTATCAAGATATCCCATATTTGCAAAAGTGCTTCAACGTTTTCAGAGGCGTCTGCTACCCTCCGGCTAGCTCGACAGCTAGCCGGGAGCTCGAGGGTTACTGATGCGGCCGAGAACGGCACAACTCCCGGCACATCATTTTCAGATCACCGCGGAGTTTCGCTGCTCGGGTTAAACGTAATATATAAGTCACTTAGACAACCTAAAAACGTTATTGTTGGGCTTTTTTCAGTGTTTTGTTTGTTCGTGAGTAAATCGGTTTGGCTGAGATTAAAGTTATTAGATTAGATAAAATAAAACTTTATTAATCCCCCGGGTGGGTTCCTCCTTGGTTTTCACACAGCTGACTAAACGTCAAACAGAAAACGTATTAAACAGAAGTATGAGACAGTCGAGAATTTACACCAGTGTCTGGTTATATTTTAGATAGCAAGAAGCAGACGGCCGAGTTTATTAAACTCCACCGAGACAGCGGTGACGCTAATCAGAACTAGACCGTCCAATTTCACGCCTTTAAATTTTAAAGGCGTGTTTGTGTGTGTGTTTATACAATTGCTATTATGTTTGCACTTTATGTGTAATGTTACTGACTGCAGAGATCAGTAAGATGTGTGCATTTTTTATTTATTAGTTTTATTTATTTAATATTATTTTTTAATTGAATGACTGTCTAGTAGTTCACAGATGTCGAAAAACTGAGTGTGGTAAAGCCACTGATTTTTTTTATGTATATTTCTGCAATCTGCACATTGTACTGACTTTCATTTTAATGTTTACACCAGGGTTCCTTGTCAGCACTTTATGCTCAGATGTTTGTAAGCTAAAAATAAACTATTGTGTATGTTCAAATATACTGTTGTGATTGAAGAAGTTAAATAAAAATGTCAGTCATCAATTCATGCATCACCTCATGTCATCATAACAGAGGTCTGTCTTCCAGGAAAGAACAGTTTAAAATTAATGTAATATAGTATTGGCCATACTATATGATGTATTGCTTGTCTTTGTTTAATAATACAGAAGACAAAGACCTTAAAAAATAATCGCATATCGCATCGCAATCGCAATATTGGGGCAAATAATCGCAATTAGATTATTTTCCATAATCGTTCAGCCCTAATTCAAACTAAGCAAAATGTGAGAGCGCTGAAGGACACAGTTAAGCCCTGAGCAGAGGGCGTTTTGACTGCAAACTTTGTCTTGCAGGGACCACCAGCCCACAGTAGCACAGGCTGTTTATCCTAACCACACACACTACGTGGAATTCTGAGTAAAAAATGATTTACTTGATTCTATAAACATTTTTTTGAAATTTTGTTGACAGCTCTGAAACCAACCTTTTCCCCCCAGCTGAGAAACACTGAATGTTCCAAAGACAAAAGCAATTGTTATTAAACATGTTCACCCTGAACATCCTCTCAACACTTCAACTATTGGTACTGTTACTGAGGCCACGTCCACACATTGTACATGCTCGGCACTTTTCCTCGACATTTCAAAGAGCAGGAAAGTGATGGTGAAGGTTTTTCTGTTTTCTTTCTTTCTTCATCTCATAGTAATACTACTTGCTCATGTATACATATGTCACTGTAATGAAAATAAACACAGATGTGCCACTCACACCAGAGTGTGCGTGTAACAAGCTGAAATGACACCAGAGCGTAACAAGTGGCAACAGCCGTGACACCATTTCTGGCATGTTTGTGAGGGCGACAACAGCAAGACAATGTGGACACAGAAAGCTGCAGACTAGGGCGATATGCCCTAAAGTCCATATCACGGTATAATTTGAAGCATGTGCGGGAACGATATGTATTGTGATATATTCTTTTATTCTGTATAACGTATTTCACACACTATAAGGACTTAAACTCCTTTAATTTTCTCAAAAATCGTCAGTTTGCTTTATGTATGAATTCTGGTTGTGTTTAATCACCTCGAACCGATTTTACGTGCTACACGGCGCGCAGAAATCTGTCCAAAAATTATACGACTTTGGTAGCTATGAAGCCGCACTGCTTGATGGATCGTCAGAGCATTACGGCTACCGTAGTCAGGAGCTTCGCGGAGTAATCTGGGTCCTAAACTCCATCTACTTCAGGTCCCAGAGTCAAACAAACACTGCAGCATCACTGAGAGTTAAAAACTGTCTAAATTATTTCATCTGTAATAAAATCATCAGCGTTGCTGCTTTACCAGGTGTAACAATTACATTTAACATCCATGAAAACAGAATTTATTAAATTCAACGGAGTTAGAAGTTAGCAGGAAGTTAGCTCGCTAGTTTCCACCTAAACATGATGTAGCATGTTCTGACTGAGAGATTTCTGAGAAAATTCAAACGTACAGCTCTGCTATCACTTCCAACATAAATGAAACTAAACAACAGTGACGTTTGCAGGGTTACTGAAGTTGGGCTACCTGGTATATAATGATGTGCTACGTGATTGCTAGCGACACAGCTATGTTAGCATAACATTAGCACAGTGAAGCTGGAGGATGAACGCCAACTTTTTTTCCTCTCGATAAAAGTTAACGTGACGGATTCTGGTGGTTTGGGACAAATGCAATCGCATAGCAGGATGCTGTACACGGGCCAAACTTCAGTCAGGAGAACAACTGAGATTATTCATCCACAATACGAGGTTAGTTATTAATATACTGCAACAACATGGGAACAGAGCAGCTGCGAGAGAATTCAGCATTAATGAATCAATGTTACGGAAGTGGAGGAAGCGCAGTTTTTGGCTTTCCCCATATTTCAAAAGTGCTTTGTCTCTTTGTTATTTGCCATAATTTGCAGATGACGTCGTTTCCAGCTGCTGCAATGCTTTCGACCAAAACATGCGCAGCTTGATGACACCATCAACAATTTGTTTGAAGCCTAAAGGGTACATGCAACCACATTTCTGTCAAGTGGACCCAACAAAGTATAATCCTGGATCTATAATGCACCGCCCACTGTTTTCCAGGCGGTGAACTTCAAATAAGTACGGGTCTCTCACTTGGTCTGTTTTGAAGTCGCCATTAATTTGCTGTTTGCTACTGAAGCAGATCCACTGAGTCAGCTGCACTTCTTCTCCTGTGTCTTCCACCACATCCCAGCAGAAACCTGCTGATGCCCATGTGAGAAGAGCTTTGAAATCAGAAAAAGCCACTAATTTGGACCTAACTGCGTGTTAGGTGTGTGAATGACGCAAGTTGTACAAAGATATATAAGAACCAGTCCATTTACCATCTACTTAACATTCAATGCAAAATCCTATAGAACCAACAGTGTCCTTCCACGATAGCATTTTTCAGGACTCCTGTGGTCTTTTTACCAAAGTGGACCCATTTAAGTGTGTGTAAATCTGTGAAACTTAAACAGCAGATAATAGGACCTTGTATCTGGTGTACAGGTCCTCCAGATCTTCTGGTTCTGGTGCCAGGAAGGAGAGTCCCGTCTGAGGTCTGGAGCTCAGTACCGCCGGCATGTCTTCCTGCGAAGGCGACAATAAAAACACAAACATGTGGAGTTATAAACAGCCCTCAGCATTCAGGGACAAATCCAAAATCACAGAGACCCGCACAGCAGCTGCTTTACACAATCATCACAATCATTAGCTACTTTCACAGCTAGCTACCAATAACTGACTACTTTGCGGTGCTTAAAACACCGAGTTCCGCAATTAAACCATCATCTGACTAATTAATACACGCATTTACTGAGTACGGGTTTACAAACTCCTCACACACTTAGAAAACAAATCATTTTCCTTGAGATCTGCGAACGTGATGCTAACATTAGCGGCTAACTGGATGACATAGCAGCGGCGCTGAGAATGAATCGGCAGGTTTGCGGTTCACCGTTTTAACGACCAGCAAAACAAACTGCGACACACACACGCTGACAGACACACTCTCACACGTGAGTTTACGAAAGCCCATCACACAGAATTCACTGTAAGAAAAGGAAAACCGGGGAAACCGATTCTTACCGGACTCTTCTCAACAGACACCAAATCCTCCATCTTCGAGTTTCTTCTTCCTCTACGGCTTCCGTAGTGCGGTTGGAAAATCACTCTAGAGGTGCGTTAGCGCCACCTGCTGAAGTGGAGTGTAAGCGTTCTTCTTTCTTTCTTTCTTTCTTTCTTTCTTTCTTTCTTTCTTTCTTTCTTTCTTACATTTGTACTGGCGGTTGGCAAACAATTGAAAGTAGTGATGTGATGTTCTGTATCGAGGCTTCGAAGCTTGTGTCGAGTAATGGAGGGGGCGTTTCCGCGATGCGCGTATCGAGGCTTGCTTCATTTATGGGAGGAGCTGAAAAT
>NW_005187806.1:95699-97964 GCF_000239375.1 Pundamilia nyererei | reverse complement strand
CACACTCTTCAAATTCATGCCAGCTATTATTTTTACGTCCAGTAGGTGTCCTACTAGAGCAAATGAAGCTTCAAGAAGCTTTGCGCTGGGGTGAACCAACTGGATGAAAAGCTTCAGTGCTTCATGAAGCTTCATCTGCCCATCACTAATTGAAAGGTGCATTACCGCCACCAACTGGTATGGAGTATGGTCTGGAACGACGCTCAAAAAAAAAGAAAAAATCCTCAAATCCTTCCAAACAGGTTTCCCTCTTTTAAAAACTGAAATAAGGCCTGATAACTTTTACTTCCCGATTCCTTTCGCAACAAATCAACAAGATCCAGTTGGATTTTTAGGTTACTGAGATTTTGATTGTCTCCTCTCAACCTGATACCTCTGACACTGCAACATGACATGTTCTACAGTTTCCTCTACCCCACAGTAATCACATTTCCAGTACTATGTTTCCCTATCATGAATAACATATTGTCCAAATCTCAGTCTGGATACGATCACCTCCTCCCTCCTAGTCCGTCCTGCATTTCTCATTCCTCCCACCCTCCTTTGAATCTTAGACAACCATCGTCCCTTCCTTTCCTCCTCCCGCTGCTTTTGCCATCTTGCTCTCATATCTAGCCTTACCATACTCCTTATCTCTGCTTGGCCAAAACTAACAGCCATGTCAACCACCCCATGTTTTACGGCCTCCTTTGCAACTCTATCTGCCTTTTCATTCGCACATACGCCATAGTGTGCTGGCGCACACAAAAACACGACTGCAAGTCCCATAATGCGTATCCAGAAAAGTGACTGCTGAATTTCCGCCAAAACATCTGCTCTACTCTCTGAGTGACTATGCTGTAGGCTGACCAATGATGAACTTGAATCTGAACAAATGACAGCATGTAATGGTCTCACGTCCTCCACCCACTGAACAGCTAATAACATTGCGATCATTTCCCCAGTGTACACAGAAAGCCCATCACTAATCCTTTTACCCATTTCCACCGAAAACTCTGGGACCACGACTGCAACACCGGCTTGACCGGTTGTGTTCTTTGAGGCGTCCGTATATATTTGAACATAACTATAATATTGGTCAATGTAAACCTGTACCGCATGAGAGTTCAAAGTAAATGCCTTATCCTCATTCTTCTTGTTCAACAATGTTAAGTTTACTGTGGCATCAGGAAGTAGCCATGGAGGTACTGCCGGTAACGGCACTCTGTGACTAATGTTTAACTGATCCAGATTAAATTCTGTTGCTTGTCTCCCCACAATCCATCCAAAGCTCTTCCTTTCCCTCCTTTCTTTCTCCCAGCAAGGTTTAAGTACTTCATGCGTTGGGTGATCCTGCCCGTGGCCCTGTAAATTAGCCCAGTAATTAAGTATGAGCTGCTCCCTTCTCAGTCCCAATGGCATCTCTCCCATCTCCACCTGTAAAGCTGCTGTTGGAGTTGTTTTAAATGCACCTGTGCAAATTCGTAGTGCCTGATACTGAATATGGTTTACCAGAGTTGTGTCTGCTGCTGAGTGCTATGCTGCACACCTATAATCCAAGAGTGTAAGCGTTACAAACACCAACCGAGAAAAAGGAAAAAAGAAAAGAAAAAAACGCTGCCTGTAAATCAAAACTCGAAATATTTTAATATTTCCACGTACTGACTCAAAACTTTGAGTAATTCGAAATTTGCCACTGATACTAACTCAAAGTGCCAAGTTTCAAAGTTTGACTTAATAATTAGAAATTTGGAGTTAGTAAATATGAGATACCTATCCCAAAAACCTTGTGATAACTTTTCTAAAAAAACAAATTTTCTGTGACAGAAACACAAAACAAACAAACAAATAGCAAATTCTTTCTATCAGGCCTGTTTTTCCATATCTCACCACACTGTCACAAGGTGTCAGTAAGCTTCATTCTTTTTTTTCTTGTTTTTACATTTTTAGACGTTTTTTATACAACATCAACTGGCATCAATAACGTTGCATTATGAGGTCCAATGTACTTATTTATTGAATAAAACATAAATTAATGTGTCACAGTTCGATATTTTTTCAATACAAAAAAATGTTCATGCCTTTTTAATTTGTTATTTATTAAAATTATAAATATATATTTTAACTTAAAAGTACGGTTTTTAAATGTAATGTTGCTGAAACAACAAAATAATAAAAATAAATAAATCTATCTGATGGAGAAATCACTCATCTTTGGAAAAGAGAGTTTATTACAGAGAAATGTCTCTTTCCAAAATAAAAGCTCTACTATACGCTTCTTCTGGG
>NW_005187806.1:73063-94660 GCF_000239375.1 Pundamilia nyererei | reverse complement strand
GTTGTTGGGATGGCTGAGGTCCTTCACGATCTTCCTGGCCTTGGTCCAGCACCGCCTGCTGTAGATTGAGTGCAGGTCAGGGAGCTCGGAGCGGATATATATATATATATGTATACACATCACCAGGTATTGTAAATTCTTGATTGTGGCTCTTTTACTTATTAGGTTATCATTACTTTTTCACACAGGGCCAGGTAGGGTTGGATAACCTCTATTCCCATAATAAGTGGTTTATCATTTTAAAACTGCAGTTTTTAAAGTCAGGTGATCTTTATCTAATAATAAAAAATAAAAGCAACTTGCTAACTAAGCTAGCTAGTGTTAGCCAATAACACTGCAGTCCACCCTCCCGTCCAGGTCATAATGTTAGCAGTCACAATTATAAAGCTGCAGCTTTAAAACTGGGCTTCACAAACCAACAGCTGATCTAAAGTTGGCTCTGTCCATCTTTTATATACAGTCTATGAGGCGGTTCGCTCTGAGATCTGTAAGAACCAGTGAGAAACAGGCCAGTTTGAACTGGAGAAGCAGTATGGAAACACAGCTAACACATTTTTAACATTTTCTAAAGCCTGAGTACAAAGTTGGTGTTTTTTTACATGTCTTAACCACAGGTAGGTGTGCAGAGGCAGCCCGACACTGTCAGTGGCTAAAAATGTTGTTCAAGAGCGAGTGGTCTTCACACCTCTGCAAACGCACAGAGCTAGTTATGCATGTATAGTTTCCATCGAGGGTTCAACTTGTTGGCTAAATGTATGTATGTGGGAGAGACATGGAAAAGTACAGTTGTGACTCAGCGGTGCCTGTGTGAGGACTGCGATAGGTGAACCCCACGAGCCACACCGAGGCGAAACTCATTAGCGTTCATGTGCCAGAATGAACGGGCAGAGCTATTAGTTTTTGTAATCACCATTCTGACTTTTTGATTTAATTCAGCTTCAGATAGTTTCCAGAGTGTGTTTGTTCATTTTGTTCTTTTTAAATGTTTAGTTTGTATGTGTTTCAGTGTTTCAGTGTTAGTTTTAGTCTGGGGTATTGAGGCAGATTGAGGTATCCTCATCAGAAACCTTTGAACACCTGTTGTTACCATTTTGTAAATTTGCTAATTTACAAATTTGCAAATTTGTAAATTTGCTAATTTACAAATTTGCAAATTTTGTAAATTAGTCAGACGTCCCACGTTTGAGTCTGAAACACCTACAGCTCTTACAATAGAGCTGTAGGCGTAGACAATAATATGACTGATTTTTTAAAGTCTTTTAATAAAAATGCCTTGCTATGACTCTTGGGGTGTTTTTTTATACCTGCCCTGTTCATTCTGTTTAAATCAAGCTCTGACGTGAACGCTGTCATTGTAATCGGGTGAGATGTTTTAGTGATGATGGTCTCGATCAAACTCCAGAGCCGTTCATTTGTAGTAAGAGTGTGATTTGACCAAACTACCAGCTGTTTGAGTCTGAGCTCAGGGCCTTCCTGTTGCCAGGTCTGCTTTGGAGGAAGCTGTTTGGGTTCGGTGCTTTTAAAGTTCAACAATTCACTTCAGTTCTATTTATATAGCACCAAATCCCAACAACAGTTGCCTCAAGGTACTTTATATTGTAAAGATCCCACAATACTAAAAACAAAGAAATCCCCAGCAATCATGTGACCCTTTATGAGCAAGTGTTTGTTGACAGTGGGAATGAAAAACTCCCTTTTAATAGGAAGAAACCTCCAGCAGAACCAGTTTCAGGAAGGGGGGGATTATCTGCTGCAACCAGTTGGAGTGAGGGGAGGAAGACAGAGCCAGAGATGAATAATACGTAATGGTCGACACCATTGAGTGTTTGATAGTATTTAGTCATGCTGTAAATGAAAGTGTGTGTGTATGTCTGTGCACGTGTGTGTGTAACTGGGTGAACAAGACTTGCAGCTCAGCTGAAGGGTGCTTTACAAACACCAGTCCTTTTACTATTTGATGTTAACAATAAGTTGAACCACCAACACATCAGTAGATGTGAATGTGTGGAATGTGCAAAAAATTGCAAAAAACAAAGACAGAACAGAATGATACAGACACAACACTGCAATAGAAATGTGCAAAATCAACTTGGTGTATGAATGTGTGTCAGTCCAGTCACTGAGTGTCTGACAGTGAAGGCCTGAATGCTCCGGTACCTTTGCTAGAAGGCAGCAGGATGGAGAGTGTGTGTGAGGGGTGTGTGGGGTCCTCCACAACGCTGGTGGCTTTGCGGATGCAGCGGGTGCGACACGTATCATCCAAGATCAGCATGTTTCTCCAAGTCCAACAACTTTCTGGGCTGCCTGAAATGTGTAGCTGGATGTTCAGCGTTGAGAGTGAAGAGCCGATCACACATCACCCCAGCTGTTCCAGGGAGTGTTTGCTCCTCCATCGTACCTCTGATACAGAAGGACTGCTTCATGACAGAAACAATGAAACGTCTGTAAATCGTTGAACAGTGTGGGAACATTTCTGAGAATATCTCTGAGAATCTGAAACAACAATGCAACGAAAGAAAATTAATAGAGAAGTAGAAAAAACAGTCTCTCTTTGTGTGTGCACTGCTAAGTACAAACATGCCGGGGACTTTTTTGTGCAAATCGTTGAGTAGAAATGTGCCAGAAACAGGAAACACAGAAAAACCATCAGCTTACAGTAAAAAATAACTCGCCTGGCTGTGACAACTGATACAAGACGCGTCCTTGTGTACATCCTCTAATGGGAATGTCCTCCTCCCCCCTCTGTTTCATCACAGTACCAGTAAACATGAGGACCAAAAACACGAGTCCTGCAGGTGGGAGGAGTCACAGCTCTGAGACACCGGGCCTGTAGCAGGTACACTTTCCAACATTTTACTCTTTAAACCTGAAACTACAAACATATACAGTGGAGTCAGTCCCAAAGTGTGCAGCCAACAGGTGCAGACTGTCAGTGGATCTGGTCCTGTGCATCAGACTGAGACATTCTAACAACACTCAGAGGAAAAGTGAAGTTTGACGTTGTAAAATTTTCATGACACCAAATAAACGTGTAAAAGGCTGAAAAAGGCTGATCCTGAAACTCACTGGACCCTGATGGGAGATGATTTCATCAACATGTTGGGCAGCAACCTCCTGCTGCAAAACTCGTTTTGCTTTGTTTTGTACCCCACACAGATTCGTTATGCTGGGAGGAAGTGACCCCCCCACACACACACCCCACCCTGGAGTATTTAATCTGCGCGCTCTCGCAGTAGGAAATCTTTATCCTGTGGTTTCAGTCAGGAAACATGTCAAGCGTTGTTTCGTGTGAGCGCCATCGTAGCTTGAATTTGTCAAAATGGGGGAGGACATCATGGATTATTCTCTGCTTTGTGGTCTCAGGTACATGTTTGTTTTATTTTGTTAAATTTTGTGTTATTTTTGTGATGAGGATCCTGAACCGTCTCTTGAAATATTCATAAACGTATTTCTGATTTGGTTTCTGGCAATCTGACATTTCAGTTGCTTCTGTGTTGTTATTAATTTAAGAAGCTGCGAGCATTTCAGTGTTAAACCTCAAAGATACCGGCAGAAATGTGACCCTTCACAATAAAAGTCTGTCCTGAATGGAGACATCTTAGCTCGTCATGAATAAAGAGAATATTTTGGATCATGGACTCTAACATCTAGAGTCTGGCATATGTTTTTTATGATCTTTCCCTCTGCAGTGAGGGGCAGAACTAATTTTCAGCCAAACTGAAAGTTAACCCATTTTTTCTAACTTTATTTATTATTCACATAAAAAGCTTGTAGTGAATGAATCTATGTGACTTCTTAGCTTGCTCTTTTTTTGATTTAGAGCTCATTCTCTGAATCTTTCTCTGCATTTGTTTCAGAATGGAACTCTTTAAAAAAATATATTTTTAAGGAGCTGCAAAGATTTTACCTTAGTTGACCCATTTCCTCTCTGAAGATGTCGATGACTAGCTACAAGGTAACACAAAGTACTGAGGTTACCTCTTCCTGTGGTTTAAACAGATGTAAAATCTCTGTAGGTGCCAACCAGCTGAAACATGTAATAGTTTCTCGGGAACTGATAAAGTAAACCTTAACAACAACAATTCACAAATTAAAATGCAATCATGCTGGAATCGTTTAGTTTTGTTGGTACAGACATGGTGCTTATCATCAATGAGTGGCTGAAGCCTGTATGACCACAGTCTCAAAACCTTAACAAATGTGTGGACAGTTCTAAACTGTTACATGTTCAATGTTAAAGGTAACTGTAACATAAATGCTGTGTCAGATACTGAATTGCCTCCTAAAACAATCAGAATCCCAGCTGTTAGCAAACATGCAGGGATACACTCATTCATTCTGTCTAAGCTAACAGCTAATGTTAAAAGACAAACTCAAAAGTTGTCATTTTAAGCCACATAAACACGTCAGCTTTTATCTATTATATTTACCTGTATGTAAGAAGGAAGTGCCGCTGGGATCAAATCTCTTTGACCAGCAAAGGTAGCAGCAAGCTTAAAGACAAGATACTAGAGACGGTTAAATTCAACGATAGATATAAGCTCCAGATCAGATCCTTCTGCAAAGTACATTACATTAAAAAATATGAAATTCAATTCAAATTTATTTACACAGCGCCAAATCACAACAACAGTCGCCTCAATGTGCTTTATATTGTACAGTAGAGCCTACAATAATACATACAGAGAAAAACCCAAAAAGCAAGCACTTTGGCGACAGTGGGAAGGAAAAACTCCCTTTGAACAGGAAGAAACCTCCGGCAGAGCCAGACTCAGGGAGAGGCGGGGCCATCTGCTGCCAGTGTGCTGACCTAGCAGCAGTCCCGAACATAACGATTTCCAAACAGCCAGAAATGTTAAAAAGCAACTGTTTGGGGGAGTGTAGCTGAGACTGTTTCACAGGTACACATGTGCCGCACTGTTTCTTGTGAACAGTCTGTGATGATAATCCACCCGATTCATGAAAAATGAAGAGACTTTTAATTAAAGACAGAAAGGCATGAACACTGAATGACGAGATAAACCACCATAACATATCACAGGGTTAAAAGAAACAAGTTCAAGAAAAGCTTGTCATCCATCCATATTCTCAAGTACTTGTATACTTGTACACCCTTTGGTATCAGATGTAAAACTGCTAAGTCAGCACAGTGCTGTAGATGAGCTTTCGAGTACACCATAAATGTTTTCGCTTTGTGAGCGTTTACGTTTGTGAGTGATATTCAGTCTGAAGCTCTGCCCGCAGCACAGAGGGAGCGCATGGGTAAATATCAGTATCATCAGCATAGAGGTGTGTTTCTGCTTCGGTGTGTTTTTCGGAAAAACACAGCTTGCTGAGATCAGATGAGATTAGAAAGTTTCACTTGTGCAGCTGTGATGGGAATTACACACATTCAGCAATTCAGTGAACTTCCTGACTGACTGCCAGCAGTTTAAATTCTAATGAGCTACAAATCTGTTAAAAGACTGATTGAAAGACCAAGCACTGGTCTCTCATAGAGAGCAAAGTCACAAATGCAATGTAAGGAAAAAACGGAGCTTGGTGTTTATATCAAAGCACAACCAGTAGGACGCTGAGAACCACGAGAAATATGCATCATTATCTTTGTTTAGATTGTGAGGCAAACGCAGCCCAGCCCTAACACAAGAGTGTTGGTGCATATTAAGAGGTTAACCACTCCTCTAACTGTAAGAGGATGAAAGCTAATGTTTCTCACTGAAACATTTAGCAAGAAGAGTTGTTGTTCCAAACTGCTTTTGATGCAGGTCCCAGACTTAAACTTCAGTTATGCACAAAGACATAAAGGAGAGTGCTGTACCAGCATCACGGTCTCTTCAGTTAGAATATGAAAAGTAACTTGTTGTTTATGTTTATGCTGATTGCTTGTTTTTGTCACTTTCAACAGTTTTTGCGCTTGAATTTGGCTGTTGGGAAATGTTGGTGTACACTGTACATATTTTTGAGGGAAGTGAAAATAGCAGCAAGTAACGATGCAGATCCACTAAAAATAACGTCTTCCCAAAGTTCTTCTTTCAGGGATTTTTAAAGAAAATTCCTCTGTGTCACTTCTTGTTTAAGTTCTTGAAGCGTGACCAGCAGGCGACCCTCACGACCGTTCTGGTTTCTACTTTACCTTCATTCATCTGCAGGAAAACTTTTATGCAATGTCACCTCTTCTTCTCACCATCAATACAGACTAAATGTTTATATCAGTAAAGAATTGTAAAGATAAAACAGCCTCCTCTGTTCTCATTACATACATGATGTCATTTGAGTCTGCCTGTCGTGTGTTTGTACTGTATTTAATAATTGTCTCTTGTCCTCTATCTCTGCTCTCACTCAACCAGTTGCAGCCGGAGGTTTCTTCCTGTTAAAAGGAAGTTTTTCCTTCCTGCGGTCACCAAGTGCTTGTTTATGGGGGTTGTTGCTGATATTTAGTTCTAATTACATTCAATATAAAACACGTCGAGGTAACTTTTGTTGTGAGTTGGAGTTAATGGATGAAACTGAAAGTTCCACTAAGGTTGCTGTTGTTAAAGGATGTGTTTTAAACCAAACCATAATGTTTCCTGCCACCTGGATTTGCTTCTAGGATTTTCCGTGTTTCTGTTTTGCATTCCTGTTTTTAATTTCACTATTTGTCTGCTCTCCTTCCTGTCTTGCTTCAGTCATCTCCTCTTGTCTTTGACGCGTTAGTATTCCTGTCGATCTAACTTCTCCTTATTTTCTGTTTTACTTTGAAATTTGTTCATATTTTCATGCCTTGCATTAGTTTTCCTTGTGTTTCTGATTTTCTTGATTAGTTTCACCTGCCTTTCTCTCCTGTGTCTAACGCCTCCTCCAATCTTTCCTGCATGGTCAACACGTCTTCTATGCTCCTCAGTTGTGCTCCTCATGCCTGCTTGGATTTGATCCTTTGGACTTTGCTAGTGTTTTGTCTTCTGCATCAGCCTCAATAAAAGGGCAGCTACTTCTCCTTGTGCATTTGGGTCCCTGAATCAACGGGCCCTCGAGTGGCTCACTAAACAGAAACTTAAAATGTGGAAAAACCCAGTACTGTAAGTTTTGTCCCTGACTCCATTTAAAGCTGACCCTTCCTTATTATAACCTTTGCATCCAGTAACTGCAGAGAAACAGTTTTAAAACATTCCCTCATGAGTCACATACTTACTGTAAAGCCTGTGAATTTCAGCCACACTAGTTTATCAGACACGGAGGTATGAAGCTTGGGTAGAAGGCTGTACTCCAGCTTTCCCATGACCACAAGACAGAAGTGGTTCTTCGTATGAAGCTACACATTGGTTGGTAAAATAGCCCAGTGATGACCACAGCCGCAAATAATAAAACAGTGTGGTCTTTGGTTTGTGTGTCTGTGCTGCTGTCAGTGTATTCAGAACGAATCACAGGTTTAAAGAGGAAGAGGGCATTTCTGTGTCACACTGGACTTGGACATGACATCACAACTTCCTGTTTTTTAAAGCATGTTGTGAACACTGTTTTTAACGGTGCTATATCAATAAAGTTTTTTATTATTTAAATTGTTTTTGACAGTTCATGTTTACTGGCTGTCTTTCAGGTGCTTTCTCTTTGGTCACTGTTCACCAGCCTGCTGTGCTCTCTGCAGCTCTGGGTCAGGATATCATCATGCCCTGTGAGCTCCGGCTGCAAGATGAGAAGCTCCTGTCCCAGCCCATCCTCTACTGGTGGAAGTTAAATGAGATGGCTGCTGATTTCATACGGTTGATCCCCTCACAGACCCCGAACAATAGCCGTGCAACCCTTCTGGACAATAACGGGACGTCAACAAACAAGTCGATGATTCTGAAGAGTGTGCAGTGGGCTGACAGCGGGAAGTACCGGTGCAAGCTCTCGCTTCACACAGAGAGGAATGGAAATTTTAGGCAGAAGGGGGACACAACTTCCCTTGTGGTTTACGGTAAATACAAAGCAGAAGATTTGTTGTTTTTTTGTTTATTGCTTTACATGGGCGACCAAACGCAGTCCCATTTCACAGTATTCACATCTACTGACTCTTGTTCTGCAGAGTTTGGCTGACAGAGAGGAGGTTTAAGGTTAAAGGTCAGGGGTTACATTAGACTGCGTCAGGAGGACAGAACAGCCCTCTGTGGCACGTGCACGTGAACAGTTTCCTCTGCAGACCTACAGAGCAGTCTGCAGAAAAGCTGTGAAATATTTGCTCTGATTTCCTGCCATCAAACAGAAATCCCCTCACAAATGAGGCTGAGTTAAAAAAATATCACCATGCAAGATAGAATTACAGTTTATTAATCATGCGTGTGATGTCGTCTCCTGGTTCACAGTATTTTTACTGTATTTTTGACAAAATGTTTCAACTGACCAATGAGACCACATCCAGCAGACAAATAGTCTGTACCTGAACCAAAAGATGCCAATATCTCCCAGGGTTTCCTAAAACGTAATTAAAACAGCGGTGTCAAACATAAGGCCCGTGGGCTCTGTTAAAGCTGAGTCTAAATCTCTGAAACACGGTCATCCATCTAACGACAGAAGCAGCTGCACCTGGATGGTAAGAAAATGTGGGCAAAATGAATGATAGGTGATGATTGATCATTACATTTAGATTTGTAAGATTACAATAGGCACCTGAGTTATTTAGAGTATGGAGGTAAAAACACAGAAAGAAAAACAACGAGGGAAAGGCGACGTGTGTAAAAAGATTCCCATGAAAGAGGAATTAAACTAGAGCTGACTTCCTGTTTGATATTCTGTTTGAAAAAAAACTTTTAATTAGTGAATAAATTTATTATTTATGTTAAATACTTCTTGTTCCAGTGATTAAACCCGAACTTCTGAAAGAATTTTATAAAGATATGTGTGTCTATGACCGTGCTGTACGTGTGTCTCTTGTTTCAGGCGCCACGGTCTTTAATGTCACCAAACACGCTCCCTGCATGCTAGGCTGTGAGGTCAGCGTGACGCGGGATGCTGGATTTTCTTTGCACATTTTTCACAACGGCCGTCGACTCCAAAATGTTACCTCAGCTCCAGGAGACGCCGACGCCGCTCTGCCGTACGTCACTCTCTCTGAGACCGTACCTCTGTGGTCGCGTGGGAAATACGAGTGCCAGCTGCACCTGAGGGATGATGTGATTACAAAGAGCATCTTCCACAGCAACCTGTCTGGTAATCAATTCAATTCAATTTTATTTATACAGCACCAAATCACAACACTGCTGCTAACGGCCATCTGCTGCAACCAGCTGGGGTGAGAGAAGGAAGACAGGACAAAAGACACGCTGTGGAAGAGAGACAGAGATTAATAACAAGTGTGATTCAGTGCAGAGAGGTCTGTTAACACATAGTGATTGAGAAGGGTGACTGAAACTCTTCAAATAAGCCTCTGCAGATGATCTGTTAGCTGTTTGACAACTTCTTTCAAGGATGTTTGATATAAAGGAAGGTTGGAGATTGGCCTATAATTAGCTAAGACTGCTGGGTCTAGAGATGCTTTTTGAGTAAAGGTTTAACTACAGCCAGCTTGAAGGCCTGTGGTACATAGCCGATTATTAGAGATAGGTTGATCATATTTAAGATCGAAGCATTAATTAATGGCAGGACTTCTTTGAGCAGTTTTGTAGGAATGGGGTCTAAAAGACACGTTGATGGTTTGGAGGAAGTAATTATTGAAGTTAACTCAGAAAGATCAATTGGAGAAAAAGAGTCTAAGGGCATTGAAGATGATAACAGTGGGTGGATTATATTCTTAAACTTAGTTACAGCGCTTTCAGAAAGACATCTACTGTGATAAAGTCTACTCTCCACCGCTGGAATTATTGTAAATGTAAATGTTATCAGGAAATGATCAGACAGGAAACACTGTTAAATGTTCAGTTTCTATGCCATATGTTAAAACAAGATCTAGAGTGTGATTAAAGTGGTGGGTGGGTTCTTTTAGAGTTTGACAGAAGCCAGTTGAGTCTAATAACAGATTAAATGCCATGTTGAGGCTGTCATTTTTTCCACATGGATGTTAAAATCACCCACAATAATTATTTTATCTGAGCTGAGAACTAAATCAGATAAAAAGTCTGAGAAATCAGACAGAAACTCTGTGTAAGGCCCAGGTGGACGATAGATGATAACAAGTAAGACTGGTTTCTGAGTTTCACAGCTGGGGTGGACGAGGCGAAGCATCAGGCTTTCAAATGAATTAAAAGTCTGTCTGGGTCTTTGGTTGATTAATAGGCTGGTGTGAAAAAACTCCCACATTGTTTTGGCAAAGCTGCACACAGATTCAGTGTTGATTTTAGTGACCTCCGATTGAGTCAATCATCAGATTAATCATCTTCCTCCTGAGAGGAATCAATGACACTGCAGATTTTGAACAGTACAAATTAAGCTTTACAGAAATTTTTTTTAACAGGAAATAAGAAAAATCCTGAATTTCTGTGTGAGATTTTCTTGCACGACTCTGTTCGCTTCCACTTCTTTAAAAGATGAGCTAAAATGTTTTTTTAGGGGCACAGCAGCTGTGTGTCTGAAATCTGGACTTTATACTTTCTGCAGTTTATTAAAGTTTTTGGTATTTCTTACTTTAATTTATTGATATATCATGTTATATTGCTGTAGTTAAGATGACTTCGTTGAATGAACATGAGCTAATAATTCCTTAATGATGTGGTTGTCGTGCTTTTTCAGACGGCACAGCAGGTCGTCTGCTTTTATTTTATTTTGGTGTAGCTTTTCTTATAAATTTGACATTTTTTCTCATATAGTCACAAGTTTTCTTTTCATAAACTGGCCATTAAATCTTTGTAGATTTACTAAATGTTTTTCAGAAACTATTACTTTTACCTTATGGTAAGTTTTTGAACCCCTTTGCTCAACCTCTTCAGTGGTTATGTAAGTAAAGTGTCTAAAGACTAGGAAAGAAGTAACTACACGTATGTTTTAGCATGCTTACCTAAACGACTAGCCTGACTGACTCACTTCGCCATCTTGTGGTACAAAGTCGATATTACACAAAAGTACAGCCTGGCTCTCTAACAACTTCAGGCGCTGTCTCTTAGAATAGAATAGAATAGAATAGAATAGAATAGCCTTTATTGTCATTGTACAGAGTACAACGAAATTGGAGTGCCACTCCCTTGGTGCAAGTTTCAATAATAAATATAAATGTAAAATATAAAAAGTACAAAAAAAACAATCGTAAGTACTCAAACAATAGTATGTACAATAGCAGCATTCAACACAGTACAGATTTTTTTGGACATAAAGTCCATGAAAGGTCTTTCTTTCTTTCTCCCTATGTTGACGTTCACTCTGAGGGGTTTAAACCGATTTCATGTACAATGTGTATCTTTGAAGAGGAAACCTGTTTAATCGTGAAAGGTTTTTTTCTCTTTGGTTTCAGAAGTTGGAGAAGGTGATAAAAAGGAGTCCACTACATGTTCATCAGCGCGTCATGGTGAGTTTGTCATTTAAGCTTCTAGAAATTTGCTCTTACTGGAAAAAGGACTCCAACACTGCACTCGTGAGTTATTGATACTGGGATCAAACTTCACACAAAGGGTTTTGTGCGTTTTGATTTCAGGCGTGTACCCAGAGCCGTGGTTCTTGTACGTGGCCCTCCTCCTGGTGCCTGTCACCGTCCTCATAGGCCTGTTGAGCGCCATGCTGATGTGCAGATGACTTTATCAGCATCTGGCTGGAATGGAGAGGTGGAGATGCAGCTGTGGAGATCCAGTCTGTCCGGAAATCATCAGAAATATTTAGTAAAGGTTTATCAGTGATAAAAGGCTGCAAATATTTATCAGTTTCCTCATCACTCAACTTTTAGAAACACATCAACGTAACAAAAGACATCAAAGTGGTAACTATCGAGGGAACGAACTACAAAAACAAACAAAAACGCTGCAAAATTTAACTGAAATGTTCACCACCAGGGGGCTCCACCCTCTCCCCCAAGTTTTTCCCTTTGCTAAGCCGCCATTGTAAATGACAGTTTACTGTTAAAGAGCTGCCTTTAAGTAAAGGTTCAACTAACTCACCACACTATTCTTTCACAAAAACTGATATTACAGTACATCCGTAAGTAAAACTGACTCATGTCAAACGTTTCACAGGTAAAAATCTCAAAGTGCTTCACAATAAAACACCAGAAATAAAAGTATTAGATGTCAAAGTCAGCCAGGACAGCCCAGCCATGCTTTTACCTCGAGATAATATCTGTTTGAGACACTATGCTGACATAAAGACACAGCGGCTACTTCATTAAATTCTACTAACAGCTTCAGTTCATTTTAAACGCAGAGTTTTTACAATAAGCACCTTAAAGCGCACGTTTCTGTTTCTTAGACGCTCCTGGTTTGTATTAGCGTGTTGTACCTTAAAAGCTTAACCAGGGACAACATCTACCTATCAGCTATGGCTCTAACTCCTACATACATGGGATCTTTATTAATGTAATAATGTTTACATGCATTACTAATGGAATGAATTATTAATCTAACTATAATATGTGAATAAACCGTGATTTTTACAGGTCTTTGTTTGTCTTTTGTGCATTTTATTTTGAAAGGATTTGCTGTAAAACTTTGTTCTGGTTCCTCTTTCATCAGAAATGTGTTTGTTTTGTTAGCTGTCACTTCCTGGCTCCTCAGAGGTATAAAACCATCGTTACGATTACACTCAGAGTTTCTTCTTTATGAACTGAAACATTTCTTGTAATTTTAATGTTTCAGATGATGTTAGTCATTCATACGTTGCTGCGTAGTCTGGGTTACCAAAAACCAGCATCTCGAGTTTCATCTCCACTGAACTCTCAGCTGCCCCAACAGGGATTTATTACTGAAGCATTAAAAGAACATAACACAGTGTTGATAAAGATGCACAGAGAGGTAAAATGACAGCTTAATAGTATTTTGGGGACTTTCAAAAACGAAGAGAAACCCTGCAGCGTGTTGAAAAGATGCTTCAGCCCAGAAACCGTTAAAAATACTGTTATGAATACATTTTATTGTAACTGAATCTCTAACATTAATATTAAAACCACGTCTGAGCTGTTAAACACCTCAGTGAAGCTGTGACAGCCGGCTAAAAGGTCCCACCAGCGGCTTGAATTGATTTTTCTCAGCGGCCATCATTGTGTGTGTGTGTGTGTCAGTGTGTGTGTGTGTGTGTGTGTGTGTGTGTGTATGTGTCTGCATGTTTTTATGCACCATTAATGACTAAAATGGGGACTTGTGGTTAATAAAAGCAGCTGTGAAACCTCACTGCTGCCACCTAAAATGACAGATTGAGAAGTTAGCCGTACAAATGTGAGTGAGCTGGAAACTTTCCATGTGGTTGTCACTTCTGAGCTATGAATGACAAACAAGGACCTCGCCTGCTGTTCGCTTCAACATTTGGAGACTTATGATGACTAAATATTTCCTTTCTGTGCCCATTCAGTCACACGACTCAGCCTCTTTCTGTTTGATTTTATTTTTTTCTTTGAATTTATGAATCTTACAGTCTTGCGTTTCCCTGCAGGCATGTTCTTAGCTGACACTCTGTCTGGTCGTCTGCTGCTGTGACCCTTTTATGTTCCCCTAAAAGGTCAAGGGGGCGTGGGGAAAGTAACAAGTAGTGTCCGGGTTGAAAAAAGGAGACATGAAGGCAAAGTAGTTTAATTAAAGGTTGTTATGAAGATTTTTATTACTAATAAACTGAAAGTGATGGACAAACCGCTGTCTCCTATAAAAGAGAGGAAAAATAAGAAAATCAACGAGTTGGTCATGAAACAGAAAAGGAGGCTAAAAATGTTAAATCACCAAAACACACGCTCTCCTCTCCACAGACCAGCAGAAAGAAGCCGCCACGCACAGCACAGCTGGCACTACAGCTCTTCTTTCGCTGGCCTGATGTACTCTCTGGGTATTTGCTGAGTACAGCCAGCTGTCCCAGAAAAGGTGACCCTCAGGGCAGGACGTACAGGGTACCCGTTCAGGCCCTGCTAAAACTGTCACAAGCCCATCTGCTTCAAGGTTCAGAGACTTTTGCACAGTTTGGTTGTAATGAGCGGATATGTGACTTATTGTGGCCTTCCTGCAGCAGTCTGACCATTCTCCTCTGACCACAACAACACCTCTTCTCCCAGAGAACTGCCACTCACTCTCTTGTTTTGGGCAATCCCAGCAGATCAGCAGTCACCTTTCTGTCGCCTTGGCCATGTCTACATGCCTACATGCAGCGAGTCAATGACATGTAATCGGCTGCTTGTTTACACTGCAGAGGAGCTAAACAGGTGTACCTAATGAAGTGACCGATAAGTGTATTTGAATCATTTGCACTCTCCCAGTAGAAACCTTCAGTCGACACATGTCTTACAAAATAAGAAATATTATTCCGATTATTTCAGTAAAGAAGGAAATGATTCCTTCTTCTTTTGTACTTGATTACATTTGAATTTTAACCAATTTAGTTGACAGATGTTTGTTTGTTTGTTTTCTTAAGAGTATAAACACATTTGTAAATTGTGAATTATTACTTGATGCACTCGCTTGCCCATTACAGTCACAGTTTAGTCGTCCTTTATGTTGTTTTATTTGATGAAGGGATTATAAAAACCACAAAGTTCTCCTTCCAGGTGACGATAAGAAAGGTGTGAGCAGACAATGAGGTACAATCTCTGACACTTTATTTTGGAACTATTTTTCCAGCCAAGACCGGAACTGAAGGAGACGGTTGAATCCAGACTCTGACTCTGAATAATGACATCAGCTGCATTTAGACTGATTCCACGTAAGCCTCACGTTAACGATGCAGCTGTCACTGCAGGTACAGGATAAGAGAAAAGAGATCCAGTGTTGTTTATTGCAGAAGCCCCCCTGGCAGGGACAAGACTGTCTGAGGTTAATCCTGGCTGAAATGTTTGCGTTTTCTGTTTCATTTTCATCGTACACTGAAAACATTGAGCTCCATCAAAAAGTCGGCTCCATCTGCTGGCAGGCTGAGGTGTTTTGAGGTGTGCAGGACATTACTGAGGAGCGCTGTGGTGGTTTCTGTAGGCTTTTATGTGGCTGTCTGCCACGGAGGGGCAGGAAGTGGCTTATAGTTAATGAGGGTCAGCTCTGTCCTGGACAGAGGAGGATGTTAGCCAAGCTAATGTCCATTACGGACAGCACCTCTCACCCCCTGGATGGGACCGTGGAGGTCCTGAGCCGCTCCTGCTCAGCTCCTTCATCCCAGCAGCAGTCAGGCTGAGCATTATGCACACAGGAGGTATAATTTTTACTCCCACACTTTATATGATGGAGTCATATATAGTACCCATTTTCCTCAGTACAAACCACTCTTTTGTACACACTATTTATTTCTAATATGTCTCTTATTCACTTTTCTCCATTAAAATGAACGTTTTACACTTTAGTTCTGGGGGAAAAGTACGTCTAATCACATGTCGTGAAGTCAGTATTTTAGGCATAAATCTTTTATTTTGTACCTCCCACCCCGTTAATGGCTCAGTCTAAATCCAGGCGCCACGTGACACCGCTCCGTTACTCAGACCTGACTCTCCTGCCAGCACGTGGGGGTTTCTGGAAGGGAAGAAACCATCGCATAAAACCACTGTTGCCATAACAACGGCTCTATACCTCTCCCTCCTCCTCTTCGTTCTCCATCCCTCTGCTGCTGCAATGCATAATACCCTCCTCCTCCTCCTCCTCCTCCTCCATGCACCTCCCCCCCAGCCTTCACCCATCCCAAAGACTGCTTAGCGCGGCATCCTTGCGCTGACACGTAATTTCTGGAGCTCTGTGTGTGTGTCCTCACTCAGGAATGTGAAGCTCTGCTCGTTCTTAAAGGTCGAAAAGAAGATTTTCTCCCCTTGTGTGATCGTGAAATCTCTCCGATGTGGGAGAGAGACCATCTCTAACCTGTCAGTAGAAGGAGGCGCTTCGAGGAACTCAGGACGGAGCGCAGGATTTCTCCTCCAGAGGAGGATTCTTTTTACAGGTAAACGGGACTACGTTTGTTTCACAGGGAGAACAGACGGCCAGGAGGGCGCTGACGGTTTGGGTTCGACAGATTCGCGCTGTGAGACCGGAGGTGAGTTTAAAGACGGCTGTACTGCTGGAACGCACAGCGGGAATCGCGCACTTTTCCCAGAGACGCGCGGGATCACCGCCCGGTGCGTGCCACCTGTGCAGCTCATGCGCAGACAGCAGCCAAACCACGCATATGTGCGCGCACAGCGGGTGATTTCATAAGAGGGAAAACACAAGAGTCTTCCCCGAAAGGTTCTGCAGACAGCAATAACTCTGAGAGACGCAATACTGAGTCTTCCAAAGCCAAAGAGAGGCGCACGCTTCCCACTGCTTTCATTTGGCCCAGCCGAGCTGCGCTCCTCCGTTTTTAAACTCAGGTTGCCCACGAGGACAAAGTCGGCTCGGTGTTTCTTGTGGATTCATGAATGCAACATTTTGACTGGCTCTCGAGCTGCGCAGTCATCACCAGCTCTCACAAACTTCTTCCATTTCCAGCACTGTTTCCATCATCCCCCACCAGCTGAGCTTCAAACACCGGGCTTCCATTGGCTCTTACATTGTGTGGTGCGTGCAGTGTCAATAAGGAGACCTGAGGGTGTGCCACGGAATATAAATAGTTGAACAAAGAGGCCGAAACCTGAGACCTGGTCTGATTCTTCCCTCTGGTAACTCTAGATGCTCAAACACTGAGAGGCGCACGAACAAACTGCTGCTGATGTGAGCTTTTTCCTGTTGTTGAGCAAGGAGCAGAGCAAGAGGAGGACCCACCCACACCGCCCACCCCTCAGATAAACAGGAGGCGACTTTTAGTCACAGTTGGGACGTCTTTGGTGTGTTTACGCTCTGAGGGTTTCCAGATCTGTCCTGTCTGTGTATGTGTGTGTGTCTGTGTGTGCACTGTTGAGAGACGCCACCACCCCTCTGTCCTCCGTCAGGATGTCCGCGGTGATGGAGCTGCTGCTGCTGCTGCCTCTGGTCCTCCTGGCACTTGAAGGTGAGTGGTGACCTCGCCTCGATGGTTTCTGTTGAGGTGTTTTCTGTTCTCTGTGTGCGTCCGACAGTTTGTTGTTCCACCGTGGAGCCAAACGCCCAGCTGTTCAAAATTTGAAATGAGATGAGGCCATGTGGCGGCTTTAAAATGCCGAGCGCAAACGCACTCACACATACCGACGCAGCATCTGGTGTGTATCTTAAAAGTCAGGAACAATGTGTGCCTGTGTTCACAGAGTGGAGCGTCCATTAATGACTGCTTTTCATTATTTATTAACATACCCATTATGTTTGGTTAATCGTTGTGAAACGGATGTCGTCCAGTTTTATGTCGATAAACAGACCGAAGCTACAAACAGGCTGGAGTCAGCGAGGATAACGTAAACAATTAAATGATCGATTAACTGGCAAAGATCAGTAACAGTGATGAGCTCCTGCAGAGCTGCCTGCTCTCTGAAGTTGAAGCTTGTTTTTTTATTTGCATGGAAACCAGGTTTAAAACTGGACTTGATCCTTTTGTTTGGTTTTAAGGTGCAAGGGTCCCGGGACAAAGATCAAAGTTGTGTTCAAGACATAGCTTTTCTGTCCTTCTGGGAATTTTTAGGTAGAGGAATTGTTTTGGGTGGTTCTATTAAGGACTCGGAACAAAAAGCAAACCAAACATCAAAAGCTCAGGAAAAGATGAGCCACATCAAACTAGAACTGATGTCTTGCCTTTTGCATGCAGCACATAATGAGACAGAATTCACACAAAGATAAATGTTGCTCGCACAAACACGGCAGGCTCGGTACCGTTAGTCTGTGTGGGTGGAGTGAATGTTGTGTCCAAATCATCTTCTAACCAGATAAGTTGTCAATCAATCTTGTATCACATCGAACAAAGACGTGTGTTTGCTCAGTAACCAACAGTCTGACTGGTTACTGTTGAAACAACAACATCTGTCCATCTTTTGTGCAGTTTTTGCTGTTGAAACATGACGAGGGGGATAACCTCATGGCGTCTGCCATGTTTGCTAGCATCTGCACCTTCTGCCAATTTAGAGTCACCAGGTAACCTAACATGTCAGGTACGAGGTGCACAAAGAACAAAGACCTCAGGAAGGTTCAAACTCAGAACCTTGCTGTCACTCGATGAGGCATCGAGCCAGCGATGGACAAACCAGCATGTTTCTATGTTTTGCAGTTAAACAGTTAATCATTCAAACCTAAGACTAAAATTTACATTCTACCCAATTTTAAATATGAACCTTTGTACCGTTTTTGCCCTCCAAAACAAAAACGTGTTTAGCCCTATGATACACGTATGTGTAGATTCTGCCCACAGAGAGAGAAATGGACTATCACCATCCCCTGTTTTGCTGATGGAGTCCATCATTCATGCTTTTGTACACGCACTCTAAGACAGCTCAGCCTGCCAGCATCACGCTGCGTGCAGGTGTGTGATTTGAGGGGTTTTTGAAGTGGAGCACTCAGGTGAAAACCATCATCCTTTGACTCGAACCAGCTCCCTCTGCTCCTTCTGGATCCTTTCAGATATCACGACTCACTTTCTTACCTTCACAGGAATCCGGTTACCGACATTTATTTATTTAAAGCACGAGAAACACCTTCCACTGATGTGCGAAAACAGCCTGAACCTCACTATCCATCACATTTTAATTACTGCCAGTCTCATGAAACCTGCAGGCGTCTGAAAATGTTTCTAAATGTAAAGCCATCGATTCATATATATAAACACAACAGTATGCAATTGAAATCAGTATTGACCATAAAAACAAAGCATGCCTAACCAAGAGTGTTCTTTGATGAATTTCTTCAGAAACCTCTACAAAGCATTGAGAGTGAGATTTACTGAGCTCTTATCTCCATCAGCCAGCTGCTCTTTAACTCACACTCAGTCACTCAGAACACTGCTGCACGTGGACGCGTTAACACGGCTTCATCCGCCCAAAGGTGAACACATGTCAGAGCTGCAGGAAAGCAATCTGGGCAAAGTACTAAGGTTACACAACGTCTGTCAGCGGGATGGACGGGTTGGTTGTGGGCCGGTGGGTTAGTTAAAGGTTAAGAGTCAGCTTCTACATCTAGAGCTGGAGACAGGGAAGATAGAAGGCGAAGCACCACACTGGATGGAAACTGACAAAGAGGAACAGAAGAGAGTATGAGATTATGAGCTTTTTGAGAATTTTTACCCCCCCAAACAAAAACACATTTTATTTGATGTTTTTAAATCCACCCAAAAACTGACTTTAGCTCACAGAAAAAAGGTACCCTGTATCTGATGACGAAATAATGATTACAAAATGGCTTCAGTATTTATGTAATATTTCTTTGTTTTGAAAAGAAGCCTGCTTGATATTTCACACGTATTTTACTTTTTATTTACAGATTTTAAGATTTACATCTTTATTTATCTTTATATTTATTTACAATTTTCAGTGTTAGTGCAGACAGTGGTTGGGTTTCACATAATCATCTTAGAAAAAGGCCACTGTTGGTGCTGTAATTGTTCCAAACTGAATGGTACTGACCCAATACTGTTACAAGAAAAACAACATAACTCAAAGAAGAGGTGTCCCTCAAGGTGCCGTACTTGGTCCTCTGAATTTTTTTTTTTTTGTTGATTTCTTTTTTTTGATAGGATAAAAATTGTGAGAGACTTCTTTGTTTCTTTTGTGCTGTCATATTTATATTGTTACGATGGTGCTCATATTTAAGTTTCAAATAACGAGGTCAGTGTATGAAACATACATAAACGTGCTGTGACTTGACTTTTTTTACTCCTGGGTCTGTGTGATATCATAGAGACCTGATATCCTGACATCAGACACAGATGCCCCGCCCACCTGCTGTGGGACAGCCAGTCAGGTGACAGTTGGCTTAAATGGGATGAGCCAAAGGAGCTTGTTTTACGAACATAATAAACTGAATAACGAACTTATTTTGAACTGTGAATCATGCAAAGCTGCCTGTGGAGCGCAGATCTGGGAATGAGGAGAATTGTTTCTGTTTGTCACAACCACGATCCTCTGTGTTGGTAAAAAGTCGAATGTTTGTCACATCGTTCATTTCAGATTGTGGGAAAAAACAATTGATCTGATAACAAGCTGCGGTTTTTAAAAAGCCACGACAATCACTTGACAGCACTGTGTGAGATTCCCTTTCAAGCCTGACCCGAACCGTAGCTCTGCGTCCAAAGTTGTAACATGGCAGAGTCCTTTAGTCTGCGAATGGCTTGAATTCCGCGATGTCTCAATAACGGCTCCATCGCCATTACATCAGTTCACTAAGGAAGATTACATTACAGAGGAGCTCATAGCTTTGCCGGATAAGCTAATTATGAGTACTCTAGAGCTGCAGTGCACTAAACCTTTAAAAAGCAGCTCACATGATTTATGGCCCGCACTTATACAAAAACATGAGATGAGAAACCAGTTTTCCAAGCATCTAAAAATAATCACCGTCTGTCCTCTTCACAAACCATTCTTCCTCTGCGTGTGCACTTTCAGCCCACGATGAAACTACAAAGTTTTGCAGCCCTTTCTTAAGAGGAATTAAATGCGTGGCACTGAAAGCTCAGAGATGCTTGGATCTCTTTTTTGGCCTCACACAAACAAGGAGCTGCTGATTGATGTGCTTCATCTGAATGCAACAGGAACAAAAACATGATGTTATGATGTTCGTCTTCTCAGGCTGCAGCTGCCGCTCGCCTCCGATTAGGAAGCAGCTTCGTTTTGATTCTGTTTCAGACGAGATCCTTTCGAACCCATGAATCTGGAGCGAGAGACTGTGCCACGACCTAATTGCGGGCTTCGTGTGTCCCTCTCGATAGTGTCACAAACACGTGACAGGCAGACGCATGCACACCTGAGCCTCTGTTCATCCAGCTGTGTGGAGGTGAGATGCTGTTGCTGCTTTGAAGGGGAGGCTTTGATGGGCTCTGAAGGACGAGGTGACCTTCCACACAGCTTGGAGAGTAAAAACAATCACTGGGAACAGATTTGATCCAATAACGTCTTCGATAATATTGAAGGGAAAGTATTTTGGTTTAGCTTACAGGAAAAAACTGAAAACCTGTTGTAGACGTAATTACAGCTGAAGTGAAATCAAAGGATTTCTCTCCCTGGAGATGTTTTACAGCAGATATTAAAGCACAAATGTAACTCCCTGGATGTACTGTGTGCCGTGTTGGGGAGTAATGGAATACATGTACCAGCGTTACATATTTAAAATACAAAATATGAGTAACTGTATTCTGTTACAGTTACCGTTTAAAAAGGTGGTATTCAGAATAGTTACTTTGTTGAAATAAATGGATTACACGGCGGTACTTTCCTGTTTCATATGTTCAGCTATGCCCGCTCTATTTTTGGTAATTCCAAGCCGGTGGAAACCCAAACAAAACACGCATTAAGAGCCTCTAAAGTGGCCCATGTCACCCCTACTTGCGGCCCATGGGTGAAGAAATATTTTAAAAAATTATTCAAAAAATATTTAATATGAAGGCAACAGGTAGAGTGTTACAGGCATCGCTCTAAAGCAGCGGTCTCCAACCTTTTTTGCGCCACGGACCGGTTTATGCCCGACAATATTTTCA
>NW_005187806.1:34906-70452 GCF_000239375.1 Pundamilia nyererei | reverse complement strand
ACCGAAACAATCTGAAAATGTCATTAAAATTTAATAAACTATCATCTTGTCTTTATTTTTAGTTAGCACAGACCTTACACACTTAAAGCTGTAAGCTAATGATAGTTATATAAGAGCAGATGCTGCTGGTGCAATAAGCTGTACGTTTTACATATGTACGGAGGCCCAATACTGCCAATAAATAAATGAAATATTGTCAAATGTGCCAATAATATAATTCATATTACTAACAGTGCTACAGCTGAACATCAATAAATACAACATTTATATTTATTTTGTGTCTATTTTTTGTATTATTTTATTTTTGCATTATTTTTAGTTTAACGTTTTCCACTGTGTTCTTTTCAGTGTTTATTTATTTGTTCCTTTTTAACCCTGACCTCTTATTTTCACATTAACAAAATGCAGTTGGTCGAGTTGAATGAATGAACTGCAGTACAGTTGTTATGAAAGGGAAATTATCTGTAATATTCCCAGTAAAGACCCGTGGCTATAAACATGTCAACATTAACATTTTAACATGGGAGTCTGTGAGTGACTCGCCGTTAGGAGGCAGCCTCTAGTGAACATAAAAAATAATCTTTTTAAAAATAAACTTAAATAAATCTTATATTAAAATTGTTTATTTGTCAAATATCCAAACTGGAAACCCATGAAAGACATTGGAAATGTCATTTATGAAAGAAAAATGTAAATGCTTTTTACAGTTTTGTAATTTTTTTAATTTGTCTTTTTTCAGTTTAGTTTCAGCTGGTTTCCATGGTGATCTTGATTGTTTCTGTTTCGTTTTTATTGTTTAAAATGGTTCAGTTTTTTTCTGAGGTTTTATTTAAAGTGATATATTACAGGAGTAAATTTAAGACCTAAGACACCCCAGCCAAGTAAAACAAGTTTCATATGTAGTTTTAGTTTCTAGCTCAGTTAGCTGTGATAAACATTCTGCACTGGTATTGGTAGTTTTGGGGTCTTGTTTTGGTTTTTGAGCGGTTTCATTTAGATTTTGGAAACGGGGGAAAAGTGATGCCAAACTCTGAGACCTCCGGGTCACCCTAAGCCCAGGACAGACTCTACTCTTGCAGAGGAAAAAACACGAAGTAAAGCCCTGCGTCTGTGCCATCAAGTGGCGTCTTTGTGGAGTAAAACGAAAGCGATGCTCTCGGAGCTGTGTGTCTTTTTGTTTCCCTTGTTCCAGTAGGAAGTCCCTCACCGGCTCTGTGTCGGGGGAAATGTCACGGATACTTGGCATTAAACCCGGGTCATACATGCCCACGGTGTCTGTGGGTGTTGGTAACCCGGCCATGGAAACACATGTCGTTCTCACTCATCTCTTTTCCTGTCGCTTTCTCCAATTCTCTTTTCTTCCTCTTGTGCCCAGTTCAGCAAATAATCTTGATCCTTTCTGTATTTTCTTTAGCCTCCTGTGACATGCTAAGCTAGCTCACCTCACTGGGTGGATGGTCTTTTTTGCAGTTAAGTCAGGTTGTTTTTGCTTTGTAGTCCTCAGGAGGCAAACGGCAACTAAAATGAGAGATTAACCAGCCTGTTGGGGGGAAAAGAAATCTCCTAATCTGCATTTTCTGGAATATCCGTTGCATAATCCTGAACCTCCGTCTGCAGATTACGCAATGGATTTGCACTTTTGATGCTCTGTGTTTGTGCACTGCTGCGGCTGCTGCTCTGAGGAATCGTTGCTCAGGGACTCTGCTGACTGTCTAGTCTGCACTTTGGATGTGAGCTCCTCTTTGTGTCTGCTTGCATGTTCGTCTCGCTGCCTTTTCGCTGCCTCAGCTTTGGACAGTCAGCAACATCCTTGCTCACCTTGCACAGTGTGGCCTCTGACTGCGTCACCAGCCTCCCTCCCTCAGGATCAGAGCCTCATGCTGTCTGTGTGTGTGTGCAGCTGGATTTACATCTGCACTGTAAACCTGAATGCATAAAGTAATTACACAGAATATGTTGTGTAAACTTAATATTAAACAAGGGGGGAAAGTATTTTGAGTTCCTGTGACATTTTCTCCCGTTGTGAGGAGTTTCTGATTAACATGCATTGATGGAATAATTTCATGGCACTCATTTCTGTTTCAACATGTGTGTCTGATGTCATCAGGTCAGTGGGTGTGGTGAGGTTTGCAGCAGCAAAGATTACAAACGTTGGTTAAAATATTCTGCATCACATGTTTGTTTAATTAGATTTATGAACGTTAAGCTGCTCATATTGTGCTAATCTGTGACAACATGAGTGCAGTGGGTTGACCTGCAAACATTAAACTACCTTCAAGTTCTGCAGTTCAATTCAGTTTTATTTATATAGCACCAAATCACAACAACAGTTGCCCCAAGGGGCCCAACAATCATATGACTCCCTATGAGCAGCACTTTGGCAACAGTGGGAATGAAAAACTCCCTTTTAAAAGGAAGAAACCTCCAGCAGAACCAGGCTCAGGGAGGGGCGGGGCCATCTGCCATGACAGGTTGGGGTGAGGGAGGAAGACAGAGATTAATAATGAGTAATGATTCAGTGCAGAAAGGTGTATAAACACATAGTGAGGGAAGAAGAAACACCCAGTGGGAACCCCCCAGCAGCCTACACCTGTTGTAGCATAACAAGAGAAAAGCAACAAAGGTCCTGCAAATACTGCAAAAAAGATAAAACTCAATCATCAAAAGTTTTATAGCAGTTTTAATTCATTTATATGTGAACTGAGCCTCGTCAGCTTGACTCTGAGTTGAACTTTCTCGGGTTTACAGTGTGGCTCTGCAGCCAGAGCGCTCTCTTCTATCCTCCTCTGATCTCTGCTGTGGTTAGTTCCTGTTTTAATGTGTCTCTACTGTCTGTTTTCCAGGTCTCATGTCTTTAGTCTCATGTCAAACCCTTCTGTGTGTCTCTGCACGTCCTCTTCCTTTACTGCCTTCCTGTTTCCTTTCTTTGCTTTTCATGGTAGAATCTGTATCAGGTAAAGTCAGCAGTACACAGACCTGAGTCAAAATGTTGTTGCACATTAATGCTCAGCTGGAAACTTGGTGGAACCTCTTTGTAGAAAGAAATGGCTATCGTTTGATTTGCAGATGCTCCCCCTGTGGGATTTCACAGGGGCATTAACTGATGACTGACTCTCATCGACCTCTATTGGTGGCGAGGATTAGCCGCGGCGCTGACAGCTGGTGCAGCTTACAGCAGCGTGCAATTAACGCAAACAATCAGATCGCATTTGTAACAGAGACGAGAGCCAATTACAGCAGATATGAATCTGAAAGGGGAAAAAATCAAATAAAGCAACAGCCTTGTGTTTTCTTCTGTCCTCTGAGCGGTGTGTGCAGACGGTGTTTGCCTCAGGCCTGTTTGGTGTTCAGCAGGCTCGCCTCCCAGAAAACCCCCAAACCCCGAGCTTACCCGAGCTCCCGCGCTTTAGAGCAAAGTCATGATTCAACTGTTTCAGATGTTTATAATAACATATGAGAAGAAGGTGCCCAGACTCGAGCAAGTGACAGCGAATGGTGGTAAACGAGTTCACCCAAACACAAAAGACTGTATATTTAAAGTGTTATAAACTGTTTATTAAAAGTAGACACAGGCACCATTGTGGAGATACGTAAGGACGACACGAGAGCTCGCCACGTTTTACTCCAACTTTAATCTCGGCTTCAACCAACCGAACTCACAAGGCGGCAAACACCTCCTACAACCCAAAAACATTACCCCTTCCCTTCTCGCTGGGTGTGAGTGGAGCCCCCTAGTGGTCTGCCACACTATAATTTTGGGGGGGGATGCCAAAAGCGTGCATACTTGTTTGGATGAGAGGGTGGAGCTCTGAATTATGAGCATTCATAAATTATGAGTTTACAACACAAACTCTAATAAAATCGGCTCACAGCTACCAGGCGCTGAACTAAAATCCAGTTCAACAAATCTGACATGGTGACGAGTGAACCAGGCGTCCGGACTGACAGCTGCCGCTCTCTCTGAGCTCGCTCATCAGGACGCGCTTTCTGCCCAAAATGAAATACAGCTTGTTTGAATGTGGCTTTCCCCCAGGCACTCATGTAATCACTCATCCCTGCTCTCCAAGTCCTCTGCAATCATTGCCCTCTGGCTCGGGTTCGGGTGTTCTCGGGTCCATCTGGGGGGTTTTTGGTCTGCTTCAGTCTCTTCTTGTAATGCGACAGCTGTCGGCTCAGTAGTGTTTGGGTTTATATTTGTGAAGCCTTAAATGGTGTTTTTAACTCTCTCTTCTCCTCCTTCCTCCCCTTTTTTCCTCTCTGCAGTGCATCATACAGCATCGACCCCTCTCCTCTCCTGCTTCCCCGTCTCCTGTGCTTTTCCTGTAGAAATGGCTGTTAACGACTGATACCTGTGCTAACCTTCTCTTTCTTCCCTCTTTCATGTCTCCCCTTCCACGTCCCTCCGTGTGGTGGCTTTTCGATTGCGTGTTTCTTTTAAACGTCCCAGGAAGTAAAGGAACAGAGCGGCGTTTTTGCGTGCTCACGGACGACGTGCGGCTGCTGTTTAATGATTTTTCTGATCAGCGTTGTGTGCTGTGTGTTTCTGTCCTCTCCCTCATTCCCCTCCCCACCATCTTACGATTCAAATCAAACGCTTCCCAGAGGTGAGAGTTGAGAATAGCACAAGATCATTGGTTGAGAGCGATGCTGAGGCCGCAGTGGAAACTGCAAGGTGCAGTGTGAGACAGAAACATTTGGAGTTGCAGGTGTGTAACTCCTGACCGATGAGAAGTATGTGTCCTGATGATGATGGCATATATAGACTCACGCTTCTATATATGAATTTAGCTCAGTTAGCAGTGGCCAGAATGCAAGACAATGGTATCGCTCACTGCAACCTCTTTATTTCCCCCCAGGTTCAGTTAAAAACACCAGAAGTGAAAATGACTCCAAACAGAGAACCCAAACTTACCAAATCTAATCCATCTATGAGCTGAAACAATGAGGGGAAATAAAAAATTGCAAGAAAAAAGATATGCCCGATACAAAAAACTTGCATGTAATGAGCATTGGGACCAAGCACGTAAAAGTCACGTAGCTAGCATTGTTTTCTCGAGTACAGTTTAGACAGTTTGCCTGCAAGTACTGAGAGAAAACACCAAATTCAGCCTTTCCCTCGAGTCACGGGCACATGACAGAGAGGAAGACGGCCACTCACCGCACTTGCCTCTGACCCCGTGACCCGCAAACAGGCCGAGAGACAGAAACTAACTGCGTCTCCCTCACCCTGCAGCTCCGCTGTGCCACGGGGCCTGCGTGGAAGTGGACTCGGACACAGAGGCTGTTATCAACGACGGCTTCAAGCTGGGCTGCATCTACTGTAAGATGAGAGGCGAGGTGGATGCCACGGCCACCGTCAAATGGTCCTTCAAAGGCTCAGGCGACAGCGACTTCTCAGACGTAAGATTTTACCACAGAATATACAAGGAAGCTGACGTCATTCACGGTTTCTGAAGCCTCAGTGTTTGGTTAACAAGCTGCATCCATAAACTGCAGAGGTGAAATGTGCGGCATGTACATACTGCCTATTCGGTGCTTTCACTTCTTGGATGGTGTGTTAGCACATTTAGGCCCACAGCAGTCATTATTTATCAGATGGTTGGATGAGCTGTAGATGCTTTTCAAGCAGGGACCAAATCCTGTCAGTTATGCTTGCATATCCCTAAAATAGCAGTGGTGAAATTTATTTAGCCAGAAATATAGTAAAATGTTCTGAAGCTAGATGTTGGATGTCTCAACACACATGTCATCACAGCAGCCTCTTCTCTTCTGGGAAAAGGATGCCAATGCATTTATCATGAGGCAGAGCAGAGATGCATTTTCCATGACAGCTTTTCAGCACCGACTGAAAAATATCTTCTACTTACTTAAGGAGACACAACCAGGCACAGCAAAAGGCCATTACGCCTCATGCATACAGCAGGAAAGATCCCATTAGCCTTGAGCTGCCTTTTAGTTTCAGCATCCATTAATTCACCAGCAAGTGCAGATATGAGATGTAGGCTGCAGCTCAGTCAATATCGGGAAGAGATGTGGAGACCAGATGTCTGTTTCTTTAAACATGCATGAGTCACTGATCAATGGCTGTGAGCAGCATTCACAGAGAGTTGGGGGATGGCTGCGCTCACAGCATTGGAAGATGGTGTGAATGCAGGAGGACGATTTATTCATCAAACAGCCTAAGAGCCTCCTCGTCAGGCCAGGACTCTGCAGTCTGTTCACACCTACAGGCCAGTGGACACTCTTTCAAAGATGAGGATGTAACATCCTGGACAGGGAGGAACGCTGGTTTGAGGGCGGAGTCAAGGAGGCCATTTACGTGAAAAGGGAAAGACCATCTCTGAACCGAGGAGGGGCCTAAGGGTCCATCTGTCACCATCTTGCAATGCTGTGATTGCAGCCATTCCCCAACTCTGTGAATGGGACTCATGGTTATTGATCAGTGGTCATGACAATTTGCATATTAAAGGAACTGACCTCCCAGCCCATTGTTCATTCAGTGGTGCTGGTTTCAGTCATTGTGCAAATGTCCTGTTTATAAGATTGGAAACCTGCAGTCAGACTGAAGAAGTCACCTGGATGAAACGTTTCTCCCACTTATGACGTCCAGATGAACAGAATCCACTTTCTGGGACTTCCTTACCTGGATGATTGAACATGCATCAAGACATATGAAAGATTGGACTGAGATCATCTGCAGAGGCTTATTGGAAGAGTTTCAGTCAGGTTTCAGAGCTCATCACAGCACAGAAACAGCTTCAGTGAAGGTTACAAATGATCTTCTTATGGCCTCTGACAGTGGACTCATCTCTGTGCTTGTCCTGCGCGTTGTCCTGTGAGCGGTCGAGCGTTATGGAGTTCCACAGGGTTCAGTGCTAGGACCAATTCTTTACATTATACATGATTCTCTTAGGCAGCATCATTAGAAGACATAGCATACATTTACACTGCTATGCAGATGACACCCAGGTTGCACCTGTGTAGTTTATGGATGCAGTTTTCTAATCAGGCTTGTGTTGGGCGATGGCCAGAGCAGCACTCTACACTCTCCTTTCAAATATAGCTCCGAAAACCAAAACCTTTAAAATGCAGAGAGTCTTCTGTGTAATGAAATGATTAGAGTGATTTCATGTGAAGCCTGTAAATAAATATGATTTCACAACAAAGAACGTCAATCAATCCAAGAACAGGTAGAGAAACACACAAGAAGTGTAAAATGATGTCTTTCCCTCCTCCGCCTCCTCTTCCAGCTGTACATTTATGAGGATGAACGCGACGAGATCATTGACCCACGTTTCTACGAGCGTCTGCACTGGAACGGCAGCAAGCATACCAGGGACCTGCAGGATGGCTCCATCTACATCCTCAACGTGACCTACAATGACACTGGAACCTACAAATGCAAATTTAGCCGGACCCTCAAATACAGCAACTATGCCTACGAAAAGACCAAAGAGAAGAACATCACCATTAATGTGGTTGCACGGCGTAAGCACTGAACTCAAAACTGACTCATACTTCCTGTTCTGGTTTACTAATTTTTACTTGAGTTCTGAGATGGGCCTCATTTCTCACACTAACCAGAGTTACTGAACTGGACATGCTGGCGGTGTTAAATGCCATTATCCGGCAGATACGATCACTTGGCGTGTAGTAAACCCGACGCAGCACACAGACATCTGTGTGTGTGCTGTGTCGGGTGTCAGTACAACACTCTGTTGGTGCATCTTTTTAAGCAAACTAGTATTTAACAGATTATTCGTCACTTTCCTCCTCTGGGAGAGAGCAGCACACCCTTCCAAAACAGCAGCCCTGGATGTTGAAAAATGGCGAACAACACCCCGTCTCAGTGATGTCACCACTCAGTTCACCTCCAAAGGACACTTTGTGTGTAAATGAGCCACGTCAGCGGCTTTGAACGTGACGCTGGTTTAAAATACGTTGCAGCTTCACATCACAAAGTGATTCATATTGTAGGTAAAGACCTGCAACCATACAGAGAAAACGGTTATTGTTTGTGCTGCCAAACAATTAGATTCTGTTTCTTACCGATTTATTTATCACTCAAAATGCATCATGTAATCTAATTTTAAAAAAATGATACTGATGATGTAGAAGATGATGATGCACTTGGCTTTACAGGTTGAGCGCTTCCTTTATAAATTCCCTTCCTAACAAAGATGAGAGACATGAGCTCTCCAGGGTCCCGATTCGGCCTGGGGGTCTCCTCTCAGTAATGAGGTCAGTCTATGCTTAAGTAAAAGAAAGATTATGAGTTAAACACTCATTTTCAGACACTTTTTTTCTTCTCTTGGATCTTTATGATGTCATAGAGGGTCAGGTGGAGGTAAAACAGCTTGTTTCAGAGGGAGGATGAACTAAGATCGAATCAAGACAATTGAAGATTTTTGAACTATGTGAAGTTCAGGAAATGATGATTTTAAATCCAGGAGTCGTATCTTTGTAAAACTCGCATTGCATAAACATCCAAATTAACCCTGCGCGTGTCTGTAGTTACCCGGGGAATGGCGTCCATCCTGTCTGAGGTGATGATGTACGTCTCCATCATCGGGCTGCAGTTCTGGCTCTTGGTTGAGATGATTTACTGCTACAGGAAGATCTCGGCAGCAGGAGAGGAGGCTCTGAGAGAGAGCGCGTGAGTACCGCCTAAAGCACACGAGCAGTAGCAGGACTTTGTTTCCAGATCCCGCCGGGCCGTCCAAATGTCCCGACTTCCCACCTTCCGACCTCGTTTTTCCATCCTACTGTTTCAATCTGCTGTTTTCAACATGACATCTTCCTTTTCCTCTCACTGAGCTGACATCTTCTGATTCTTGTTTCTCTCCTTTTTCCTTCTCGCTTTCTTCCAGGGAGGAGTATTTAGCTATAGCATCGGAAAGTAAAGATAATTGTGCAGGTGCACAAGTGGCAGAATAGCACGGGTAGGTCTCGATCACCACGAAATTCCATATTTAGTTTCTTTTGTTTGCTTTTTCATTTTAAGAAGATGCAAAAAGGGCGGGTTAGGAGGTCATGCAGTAATCAGATTACATCCAAGAATCACGCAGACACATAAGAACACATGTGTAAGTAGTTTTCATGTCAACATATAAGTCATGCATTTGCAGCAAAGCTCACTGTGGGTCAGGTCTTGCTTTACTTTTCTCATCATTTTACTGAATTCTGATTTTACTTTTACATAAATTAATAATGAAACTGAAATATTCCAGTAATTATGTGTTTTGAATCAGTCGGGTGACCCCAGGCTTTACAAGCGCCTCTCGTTAGATGGCTGCACTCAGGCGGGAGATTTTCAAAATAACATAATAACATCTCGAGGAACATTTAGAGAGCACTACATGACGTTAATACTTCAGATTTTATGCTGTAAGAACACCTGATCCTGTGCTCACAGCACAGCTCTGTCCAGAAAACCAGCACTGGCAGGTCCACCACTGCTGTGGGCCTGCGGTGTGCTCAGAGATGGAAGCAGGTTCACACTGAGCACGTGCAACAGACACGAAAGAGTCTGCAGACGCCACGGTGACTCTTCTGCTGTCGACACCTGTCACGACTGGGTGGGTCAGCGATGGTCAGGGAGGACCGCGCAGACCTCCACCTGTTAGCCGACAGCACCCTGAATGCTGTTAGGTACCACCATGAAGTGGGCGGTGCGTTACTCCTGCGGGACAGTCTTCACTGGCCAGCTTCATGTGGTCATGCAAGCAGTTGTAGATTATTGATGATTGGCGTTGTCACCGGCCAACCCTCAGATTTGCCAGACCTGAATCCTGCAGAGGAGCTGTGGAGTTTACATATCAGACCCACAGACCTCATCAGGAGCAGTCAGGAGTGCTGCACACCTCTGAGCCACATCACACTGATGAATGATGTGGGCTTTTTATGGCCCCTGAACCTCATGTTTGAAACCCGCGCTTTAAATGTAGTTTATCAGATGTAAACTGAGCTCGCTGCCTCACATCGCTCGCTGTCAGTGACTTACAGTTTTCTTTGTTTTTTTAAATCTTCAGTTCGGGGAAACGTTCAAGGCGGCTTCTTTGAGGAGTTGCTCGTCCTCTTGTGTGTCCTCTCCTCCTCTCACCATCCTCTCCACAAGCTGGAAACATGGAACCACAGCGAGGAGAAAGATCTTCATGGAAAGTTTTTTTTTCTAAAGTGACTTTCTGCAGCAGGATGAAGGACGGACTTTCAGAGGGAACGCACGGATGCATCAGCTCTTTGTTAAGCTGGACAGAGGGAGGGAGTCATGCTGTATATAGGTGTATACGTCTGCACAGAACACATGTAGGGTCTATTATATGCTATGTATTCACTAACTGCATGATTACAAGCTTATCAAGAAATACTTCATCACTCTCCATGTGTTGGTGCCGGTGAGCGTTACAATCACTGGTTTCCTCTGCAGGTTCACTAAACTGTGGAGCCAAATAAAAACCGTTTATCATCCTTATATAACCATGATAATCAGTTTATACCACAAAATAATGTAAAATACAAATATAAGTGCTGGTCTATCTTACGTGCAGCTCACTGTTCATCAGCCGGATAAAGTGTCCAAACACCTTTTACCCTGCAGCACGTGGAGTTAATAGAGGATTTTGTGACGGTTCTGAAAGTTTCCGAGCTCATGAAACACGACAGCTTCACCTTACAGACAAAGATGCACTCACAGGTTACAGTGGACATATTCTGCTTTTCCTTTTTCTCTGTCATGTATACTTTCCTACGATGGCGTTCAAACCCTGAACTTTCAGCCCCAGATGAAGCTGTCATCCTCCTCCTCAGAGGCCAAATCCTGTTTTTGTGTCAGGCTGTAACGTTTACTGTAGAGTCTACGGGGACCGACTCACTGCTGGAACTGCAGCTTCTGCAGCTGTTTGCCCTGTGCTGTGGTGGTGCTAGTTACTGCTGCAGACTTTCTGTTTTGGTGGAAGGTTTTGGGATTGGGTTCTAGCACCAGCACTGCACTGGTGAACAAAAGGCATGCAAAGCTATTCCATTTCAGACCAGCAATATAAACGGAGCAGGAATGAGCAGAATAGGTCTACAGCAGCTAGTTTTTAAGGTTTAATATTAGATCCTGTTTTATCTCATGTACGGCACAGGCCAGGTTAAAAAAGCCTGGCAGGCCTTTTCAGCAGATCACCGCCTGTTTAAACTGGCTGTTTGACACAAGGAGGCTCGCTGCTCATTTAAACCTGCCCTTCAAAGCTGTTTACAAGCCTCAGTGCTGAAAAAACAAAAACAGTGACTTCCTGTCCCAGATCAGAAGCGGATGCCCCAGAGAAAGTGTAACCCTCAGCAGCTGAAAGTTTCCCACTGATGTTTAACTTCACACCAATGTCTTAGTGTCTTTGTAGAAAACTTAAGGGCTCAAACTATTATAAACCTGCCGTGGGCAAATGCAGCACAAGCCGTGCCCAGTGTGCCTCCCGGAGAGAAGCCAGTGGAAACACAAAAGGGAAAAATGTGAAACATGTTTTTCTTAAAAGCTTTGGCTTTTAAGAAAAACATGTTTCCAGAAAGCCACTAGATGGCAGCTCAACACTGCCAGTCTGCATGTTTACTGCTCGTCTATTGTACAAAAGCAAGTTTCATACTTTGAGAGTTTAAGAATGAGACACACGTACCTGCATGCTGCGTGTTGGAATAACGCAAAGGCGGAAACGTGATGGTTTCTTTTCAGAACAAACACCAAAAGTTTGAGATGCTGAAAAAGAACAAACCGTGCCGTCCTTTGTAAGCGATGTACTTTGTGCTTTGAACCGGCGAAACGAGAAGAAGCCTCCCCGCTGCACTGCTCGTGCTTCAGCAAATCAGAATCTGCAGTTTTAGGTGTGGAAATGTTGCTCACTGGAAACAAACTGAAATAAATCAAACTTCTGACACAATAAGCTGCTTGAGGCCTTTACATGTGTCGGGTTAATGTGCAGTGATGTCTGTGAATGAAGTCAAACGAGCTGCAAACACAAATAGTTTTTAAAGTGAATTCTGTGTCATGTTATAGATTCTGTTCCCGGCTGGTCACATGTTAGGAATGTTAGTTCTTCATGTTATTTGTTTGTGAGCCAAATTGGGGGTCTCTATGATGTCACCTCACAGAGCTGAAAGGTTTTCTAAGAACAAAGTTGAGTTTACGGCGAGGAGAGCGTGCAGAGCGTAACGGTGACTTTATGCTCTGTTGGGTTAAGATCAGGTGACGGACTTGGCCATTCAAGAATATTCCACGTCCTTGCTTTAATAAACTGAGTTGCTTTGCTGGTTTGGGTCGTTCTCCATCTTTATTATGAAATGAGGCCCAGTTCGACTGCATTTAGCTGCATGTGAGCAGACAGTCTGTCTCTGAACACCTCAGAGGTCATTCAGCTGCTTCTGTCCTGAGTCACATCATCAAAAAACACTAGTGTCTCAGTGCCACTGGCAGCCGTGCACGCCCACACCATCACACAGCCTCTGCCGTGTTTTACAGATGATGTGCTCTGGATCATGAGCGGTTCCACGTCTTCTCTTGACTTTTTTCTTGATCTTGGTTTCAGTGACTTGCACCCTGCAGTGAACCCTCTGTATTTACTTTCGTGCAGTCTTCTCTCTATGGTAGACTTGGATATCGAGTGTTGTTCACTTGGTTGGCTGTTGTGAAGGCGTTTCTCTTCACCATGGAAATTATTCTGCGATCATCCACCACTGCGGTCTTCTGTGGACATCCAGGACTTTTTGCGTTGCTGAGTTCAGTGCTGTCTTTCGGTCTCATGGTGTACCAGACTGAGACTTTGCTCATCCTAATATTGGAGCAATTTCTCTAGTGGGTTTTTTCTGCTTTGGCAGGTTAAAGGTGGCTCGTTTCACCTGCATGGAGAGCTCCTTTGACTTCATGTTGTCTGTTCACAGCTGAGACCTTTTGTTTCATAGACACATGAAGCACTTTTTGTAGTTTTCAGTGCTGGTCTGTGGCTGGTGCAGCTGTATGAGACACACTCACTGGCCACTTTATTAGCTACACCTTGCTAGCTCCAGGTCTGAGCCTCTTTCAATTCTTCACATCGCAGATTCAGAAAGTTGCAGGAAACGTCTGAGATTTTGGACCATGTTCATGTGATAACATCACACAGCTGCTGCACTCAGTCCTGTTCCAACTTTCCCAAAGGCGCTGAGATGATCTGAGCTTTGTGAGCATTATCATGCCAGGAGAAGCCAATCAGAAGATGGCACGCTGAGGTCATAAAGGGACGCGCATGGTCAGCAATCTGAGAGAGGGAACTGCATCAGGGCACCCAGCTTTAGTCTTAATAAGTTTTCTGTGGTTCTTTTAATTTTAGCACCCACCCCCACCACCACTGTAAATAAAGCGGTTAAGCAAAAGTCACACAGACTAACTGCAGCTTCTAGTGGTGCAAAGAGGCATTACAGCAGAGCAAAGCCTGGTTTATCCTCACTGTGTTTGCACGACTGTTGTTTCAACGATCATCAGCACGGGAGCTCAGATATTCCCGGGATGGGACGACATGGTGCGGGGAAAGATGAGACCCATGTTTCAACATGTCCTACCTGCACTGACGGAGGTTTTCCTCGGTTGGAGAAGACTGCAGGAACTTTATTTGTGAATCAAAATGGATTAAGCCAAAGGAGACAAACACAGACTCAAAGAAAAGTGAGGCGTTGTTGCGTGTTTAGAGCTTTTCATTTCTCTCCATGGCATGGTGTACAATCACATCTTTACAGTACATTCCCATCTCTGCTCCTCATCCCTCTCTCCCTCCTTTAATAAATATTACATCCTTTTGTTACCCACGCACGGCCGTGCACAGCAGGGCCCGCATGCTTCAGCAGACGCCGTTTTCCAAAACGAAATGGAGAGAGAAAGAGAACGAGAGCGTGAGGAAGAGCAGGAAAGAAAACCAGAGAGGAAGCTCTCGGGTGGGTGAAATGTTTTCAGGTCCGGTGAGCGGGGAGGACGAATAACGACAAAAATCAAAGACGGAAGATGAAAACTGAATAAAAAGAAAATGAATCGTACAAACACACACACAGAAAAACAATACTGCCAGAAAAATTCCCTTTTTTTCTTCTCCGGGACCCTCACAGGTCTGCTTGGTCCTCACAGGAGTCGCTCCGTCACTGATCAGACCTTAGAGCTTCCACCTGAACCCAACATGAAAGAGAAATCTTCAAAAACAAACTAACACGAACGCCCAAATGTCCTCCGCTGCACACACACTCACACACGGTTCATTATTACCATTATATATATATATATATATGTATCTATGTACTACTCTGCTGAAACATTCAGAACATGAATCACTATTATTGCTGGGGCCAGTGATCGTTCTCGTGGAGCCCCTCTTGGCCCACGCACAAAACAGCAAATCAGAGCAGGAAACAGGCATCACATGACTTCTTCAGAGCAGGACGAGACAGTCAGCGGCAACAATAAATACTGTCGTGGTCCAGGAAACAGTCGCACGCACCGAGTTTGAAAAAGACGTAAAACCCTGACGGAGCCCGGGAGAAGTGGGAGCGTGTTCCTCGTCCTCTTTTCTCGTCCGCTGAGAGTCGATCGACGCTCCCGCTTTCCCGAATCGTGAACCTCTGAAATGTTGCCGGTCAGAAGAGGAAGTTCGGTCGGTGATAGTCGAGGTCTGAATTAAAGGAGACTGCAGCTGACCGGGTGGTCTGAACGGGCCCACCTGTGGCCTCGTGTCACACACGCACACGCACGCACGCACGCACGCACACGCACACGCACACACACACACACGCACACACACACGCACACACACACACACGCACACACACACGCACGACTTGCAGCTGCAGGGAAATTATTGCTGTGGTCCTGAAAGCTTCCAGTCCGAGTTCACTCGAGGTGAACGTCGCGGTTTCAAGTCAGTCGGGCGAGGAGAGTTCTGAGCGGCGTCCTCTCTCACCGGGGTTCAAACAGGAAACGATCCGAAACTCTGCAGGTTCGGAGGTTGGGAGGGGGGCAGTCGGAGCAGGCGAGGTTCAGGCCTCGGTCAGGGACTCCGCGTCAGCAGGGGGGTCCTGCTTGACCTCTGGGACCACGATGCCCTGGTGGAGCTTCTCTAAAGACTGCTTCATCTGGAGACAGAGAGAGGCACACGCTGGGTTATAATCTGTGAGCTGAAGCCAGCCGTCAACGCAAACTGAAGCGGGACGCCAACCTGGTCGAGCAGCGAGACGGAGGACTGCAGGATCTGCTGCCACTTGCTGAGCTGGGCCTGATGAAACTGCCTCTGCAGCTGCAGGACCTGAGCCCACTCCCCAGCTGTCTGAGGCAAAGGACTGAGAGGTGAGGAGGAGGAAGGAGAAACAAGAGGAAGAAGAAGAGCTCTTTAACCCAGAGTCAACAGCACAAAGTGACCTTTTATGTTTTTGTCTAAGAAACAAACTGAGCAATAAATTAGACAAAAAAGCAAAAGTAATACGAATGAAAACTCATAAACAGACTTGTCAGAAGGTTCAATACAAGCTTCCAAAAATGTGAATGTCCATGTGCGTTAGTGTGCGAGCAGGAACTCAAACTTTTAGTTTGAAAGTGCACTTCCTGTCCTGTGTGCTGTCCAAAGCACCGAAACATGTTTGAAAACTCAGCAGGTTATTAAAAATATCCACAAACCCGTCCGTGAGCGGTTTCATGGACGAACTATTTTCTTCCAACCAAACCGAGCGTGTCACAGCGTGCAGGAGGCGGCCACACAAACCCGAGGATCAAACCTTTCGCTCCTCACGGGACGGAAACAGTGACGTCCACCTGCAACGTTAGCTCGTAGACGGTAGAAAGAAAATAGTCCCTGCGTCACAGAGAATAAGACAAGACGGGACTTCCTTCCTGCTGAAAGCCAGTTTTTTATTTGTTTTGCCGTTTGGTTCATTTTGTGTGAAATAGATTTTTTTATTACTTAAATGATCCTCATCCTATTTTTACTGATTTTATCCCCTTTAAAACTTCTTGTTCTGACCTGTTGCTATGCAGTAACAGAGCTGTGGTCCCCCACAGGAGCAACTCACACCAAACATCCTTCCCAGAGGAACGTGTGTGTGTGTGTGTGTGTGTGTGTGTGTGTGTGTGTGTGTGTGTGTGTGTGTGTGTGTTTGTTTAAGGAAAGCAGGGCGGTGTCTTTTACCTGTCAGCAACAGAGTAGGAGTGCCACGTCTCCAGTGTATGTGCGGCTCTTTCCAGAGCGTACAGCTTGTAGAACAGCAGCATGTTGAGCGCCACCAGCACCACCAGACTGACGGGGACAGACAGAGCGCACAGAGGTCAGAGTCACTCAGCGCCAACCACAACCTGAGAATGTTTCACACTGAACCACACGGACAGCAGGAAGGTCGAAAAAGCAACGGAACAAAAGAACACAAATATTTGTGGGTTTGTTGGAGTCTGAGCTGTTACAGGAAGAATCCACCGTCAGCTAACACACACACACACACAGGCTAATTTCAAGGCTTCTTTTCATTTTTGTTCAATTTTCCGTCTTACTGGAAACCTTTAACTAGACTTCATCCCAGCCACGATACAAACGACACAGACGGCAGGCTGCGGCCTTTAAGCTGGTCTCACTGCAGCACATGTGTGTCAAACATGCTGAGGAGGTATGACCAGCAGGTTTGGATTAAAAACTTCTGAAACAGTTCTTTGATTGATTCTAATTTTGTAACTTTGTTGCACCGAGCCGTTTCGACCGGTTTCGCTCAGTGCTTCTGTCTCTACACCGTCTCTATCCAATAAAGGCTAAAATGTGGTGTCACATTTCTAAAGACAGATTTCATCTTTTTTTTTTTATATGACTTAAAATCTGGTTATGAATCCTCGTTTAAATAATCCTCCTCCCTTTGGGGACAGATAATCGTACGTTTATGAGAGCAGCTTAAAATAATCAGCAGCTGTGCTTTTAGACCGAAGAGAAATGAACCTCATTCATCACATTTCATTTGAATTTGTCAAAGCTTCACGTTCAGCCTGAACGGTGGATTTTTCCTGTACGTTTGTGCTCAGAGGTCATATTTAAACAGCCAGTGGTGTAACGTTTAAAGCCTCTCATACGAACCTGATACAGATCCTACGCACAAGAAGTAATGCAGAAAGGAGGGAAAAAGAGAAATGGCAAGAAAGGCATCGTGAGGCCGTTAGTAAGCAGAAGGATCGATTGTGTCTGCATGAGCAACATTCAGCAGCGCACTGAGCAGCAGCGAGCTGCTTTAACCAGAGACATACAATCAAAGCAGGGCTGTGATCAGCTCACAGTATAGAGAGCACACGTGGTGCACCGGTCCTGACGCCGCCGTGCAACAGTACAACCCCTCCTCATACAACCGTCTCCGCTGCTGCTGATTAAATAAGACCACACATGCTGGACAGACAGAGAGCGACGCTCACCCACAGATCCAATCCACACACTCGACTCCACAAACACTTACATGAAGCTGACGATGAGGAGGATGGTGGATATGCTGTTGTGCCCGCCGCCACGCGATCGCTCCCCCAGCTTCATAAACTGAGAGCCTAAAGGACACAACAGTGAACACTTTGTTACTGAATCAATTAGAAATCAGTGAGGTTGTGTTGGACGGCTGGAAAACCAAACACAACCACCAGAGGGCGTTACTGCACAGAGGCGGGATTCGCTGGTTGCGTCTGTATCCGGGTGGACTTACCGGCTTCTCTCGTGTCCCTCTCCTCTCCCACTCCTCTGTCCCCTCGGTCTCCACCACCCGCTCCTCCTCCTTCCCTCTCTCGCTCCCTGTCGCCCTGCCGCCGCGAGCACGTGCGTTTCCTGCGGCGCAAGCCCGGCGGGGTCTTGGCGGCGTCGGTGCCCACCGCTTCGCCTGTGGTCATCACGGTAACCTCAGTCTGCAGGAGTGTCTCCAGCTTGCACACCTCGCTCTCTGCGTGAGAGATTTAAAACCCAGAATGGAAGACCGGAGGGAAAATACCTCGCTCCATGAGGTGTCACAACACGGCCCGAGTCCGGCCAAGTTCAAATTTGATGCAGTTTCAAGAACGTTATCCAAAATAAAAACTATATTTGAAACCTTGGAAAGTGGGACTGGCAGCCCCGTGTCTGTTTTGTGACTTTCTTTAAACAGAAATGAACTTAATGGCTCCGGTTTGTCTTTTACATAAAGTATCAGCGCACACGCAGACGTCCAGGCGATCTCTTTAAAAGCTCCGGAGACGACCGCGACCAGACACGTACAGAAAAATGTGTACGTCTGCCTGATTACAGGCCGGAGCTTGTGACGGCGTGACAGAATGTAAGCTCTGATATCTGATATGCTCTCTGTCAGCGCCCATGTCTTGCTTATCTGTGGACAGCGTGAGGCCCACCTAAACATCCACTACACTCAGCGCACAAGCAGAAAATGAGTTATCATGATATCATTACAGGGATATTATGTTCTCTCATTCAGCTTCTAATGATTCACGTAATTTAATTCCCCATCAACAGTTTCATTCTCCATATTAAGACCTTTATAGTTATTAACAGAGCTGCAGGAGGAGCTCGGATCAGCTTTAGTTCTAGTGAAGCTTCCTCATCAGTTCAGCTTCTTTAGAAAATGTAAATATTTAAATTCAAAACCATAAAACCTGAAAGAACATTTTGTTCTCCTCCCCTTTTCCTCAAGCTCCGCCCCCGTCCCTGTCAGTGCCACGTCTCCCAACCATACGTCACAGCCGTCCCACTGTCATCTCACAAAACTTCCCTTTCTCTCTTCCTGCCATCCTTCTGTCACAAATCACTCCTGACGCTCGTCTCCACCCACTCCACCCACTCCACCCTCTTCGTCACAGCTTCTACCTTCAACATCTCTGCTCCTTGCATCATCTTCACACTTTTTAATGCAAGAAATTAGATTTTTTTCCTTTTTCTTTATTTAAATTAGACTTAAGAATATTAATTGACTGCTCGTGGTCTCTTTGCAGTACCATCACAGGCCCCCAGGGGGCTGCGTGGACGCAGGTAAACAAGGCCTATATGAAATGGATTACCTAAAGATTTGTTGACATTTGAGACATCTGAATATAAATTGAATGCACTTTGCTCTAAATATAAGCTCACCGTGTTCAGTGTGGTGCAGTGTGAGACAACAGAAGCAAACTATCAAACGTTGTCAGCTCTCAAAGTTTTCTCTGTTCAAAGAACCTGAAGTTGTAGATAAACAGCTCGCGGCCACATTGCAAACCACATCAATCCTCCATCTCTCTGATCTGCAGCAGGAAGCATCCTTTTTTCTTTTAAATTAAGCATTTCCTGTTTGTTTCTCTCAGCGGCTCGGCTGCCCTGACTCACCCATGTGTTTGTAGTACTCTTCGATGCCGCTCCAGGTGTTTTTTTCGATCAGCGCCTTCACCAGGCTCCACGGCTGCTTCTTGTAGCAGATGTCTGAGGAAACTCTGCCAGAGGAGACGCAAAGGAACTTTTAAAGCATGCGCAACATTTTTAAGCATCATTTTTATTCTCTGGAAAGAAAAGCTCTTTAGTTGAACCTGCGCTGCATCACTTTGGTCTTAATCGGGACTTTTCTCAGCTCGTAACTTCACACAGGGCCTCTTACATTTTCTACAGTCTGATCTGATAATTCAAACTCAAACTTCCGTTCGTATAAGAGCATTTCACAAAATTAGCAAGCTAGCGTGTTTCAGTCTACCAAAGAACTGCATCAAGTTCAGAGAATTACGCAAGTACAACTATGACTAAAGAGTCGAGCTCTGAATCGGGAGGATATTAAAAATCAAAAATAGGGGCGATTTTGATACCGTTTTCAGGTTAAACGACAAAGTGTGGCTTTGTGTATGTGTTTTAAAGTACAAACCTACCCCACATGGTGAAATGATTCAATATTTCACCCAGAATGCTTTTTTTAAAAGAGCATTGGCAGAAAATGGAGGAAACACGCAGGTACCCACACATGTTCCTGTTACTCTACGTCACAGACGTCAAACTTCGATGTATGCCAGAATATTAATGCTTGAAGTTGGTTATGAATGATCCAGAGAGCATATTTAATGTGAACGCTCTCCAGGTGGGAACTTTGACACAATTTCTTGGGAAAGACATCTGTCAAAACAACCGACATCTCATATTTAGGTTCATGTAATCAGACAGAAAGCGACGACCAGGAGGAGTATTTACAGCCTAAAGCAGAATGAACTTGGCTGCATTTGGGCTTGAGGTGAAGATAACTGGGAACAGGAGAGCCACCGCTCTTACTTCAGCTAAGCCGTCTTCAGGTCATGTTGCATAACGGTCTATTGAGAAACTACCGTCTGCTGCTTTTGGTGGAAAATGCTGAAAAATGCTCTTCAGTCTGGGAATGCTACAGTCAAGACTTCAGACATGTGGAGTGCCATTTCTATCACAGTCATGCTCACAGGCTGAGCAGAAATTAAACAAAATATTATTATTTGATTAAAAATAAAATGTGTACTAAGACTAAACTAAACCCAAGTTTCTTTGGTGTTTGGTGAAAACAGCTGGCCTGACGAGGCTTCGGTCCGTCTGCGTTTTCAGACTTTTGGAGGTTTTCTGAGTCCGTTAAGCTTTTGCACTGCTTTTAATCATTAAAGTGGACCTCGCGCTTCACCGTGTGTGCTGGTGGTGCCTCTTTGAGCTCTTTAACGGATTATCTGACTGACAGCATTCGACACCAGTGGGTGATGATGTCACGGTGGCTTCACCCATGGGCTGCAAACTCCGTCCTGTGGTTCATTTTAGCCGTGCTAAGCAGCGTCTCCGGTACGTCAGCTGCTTATTACTCCAACAGCATTTTCATAATAAGGACTGATTCGAGCACTGGAAGCTAACAGAATATTAGCCTGTAGCCACTTATGCAATCATGACTTCTACTGCTCGTCTGCTGTCGTGTTTGTCGACCTGCTCAGCTCATGTTGTCGTGTTTGGATGTCCTCATTTATCAGGGACGGACAGACGGCGCAGAGCTCTGTTGAAATCTTATTTCCTTTAATAACTGCTTTTATTTTATTTTTTTAAACTGGATATTCTGCGACTTGCCCGTTGCTTTTAGAGCAATGGAAGTTATGAATTTACAAAGTGAAGTGTACTCGATTGGATTATTATCTAATCACGAACGTTATCAGTCACAGTATCATCAAGTAAAGCAGCGCCCAGTCCAACAGTGTTTTCAGTAAGGAGCCCGTCTGATAGAGTGCAGGCTGCTGCATAAATAAACTCGAGTGTTTTTTCAGTTCTTCCTTTGTTCGCTCGGCCGTGGCTCTAAGTGACACCGTGTGAGCGTGAAGAGTAAGCCGGGCGACCTCCACGAGCGCACAAACCTGAGTCGGCTCTTGTGTTTGTTGATGGAGGTGAGGCAGTATCTGTGGACGGTGTAGAAGTAGTCCTGGTATGGGATGCCTGAGGTGATGACCTCCGAGTCCACCACGTAGCACTCGCCCCGGGCGCTGCTTTTCTGCAGCGTCTGTAAGCAGGCAGAAGGTGGAGTTTTAGTGCAATGCAGGATCCATGTCTTTCACTCCACGTAGAAACTACAGGCAGGAAGTGAATCCAACAGAGCCCCACCCCAAAACCCCCCAAAAAACCTAAGCATCACAGTTGTATGTCAAAACCTTTCTGAGTCAGTGCTTCATGTTAAACATGCAAAACCACAAAACAACACTAGTAATCATGATGGCTGCATCCGTTATACGCACTCTGTGGTTCCCTCTGAGGCCCCACTCTGATTTATCAGCAAATCTATCTTGCTCTTCTCTAGCTAGCTGCGGTTTGTTGACTAATGCTGCTGCAAGTTTCCCATGTTTGATGCAATACCTGCATCAAACATGCTACAGAGCTAGCAATCCAAACTGCTCTCTCACAGTAGTTAAACTGTCAGTTATTATGCTCCGTAAATATAATAATCACACCATCATCATCATCATCATCAGTGATAATATTGAAGCTTCCTTTGTGCTCGTATTACACGGTCATGTGGAAAATAAAGACTCTGCAGTGAAAAACTTCTTCTTTGAGGTTTGTGAGCCGCTGTGTGCAGCTCTCCTCAGGTCCTGCCACAGTGCTGCTTCTCTGCTAAGGATCATTGTCCTGTTGCATGGCTCCTATCTGACTGCAGAACATTTGAACATACAGCGCTGACAGTTGCTACAAGGTGTTGGTTTTTGGCTTTAAACATCTCCAGTTTGGCCTCATCTATCCAAACATTGCTCCAAACTGTCAAAACCTCTGCAGATGGTCAGTGAATCGAGTGCACCAGCAGCACCTGGCTGCTCTTTATCCTTCTCGTTCCACTCGCACAGCTTCTCGAAATAGAGGATTTTTATATTAAACACGTCTAAATGTGTTCAAGTGATGGGTCAACAGCTCAGAATGCTACAAATGCTAATGTGTCCGACAGAACACGTCTCCAAATTCAACAAAAAAGTTAAACTGACTCAAAATTATTGAAGCGTAATAACAGAGTACTAACATCTTCTCTCATATCTCAAATTAGAGCTAGTTGAAGCATCAATACAAAATAAAACCTCCCCTCCAGTTTCTACACAATGAAGCTAGAAACGTTCGTCCTGACGACTGACCTGCGTCTCCACCACAGGGGCGGTCTTGGGCCCGAGGGGGTTGTTGAGGGCGATGGTGTAGCTGAGCACACGGCTGGTGTTCCCACTGCTGCCGTCCTGCTGCCATTCACCCACCGACAGGTCTGAAGGGGAGGGAGAACAAGAGTAACGAGAGGGCCCGAGAGACTCGGTGAAAATGGGAGAGCGACAAAAAAGAGAACACGCGAGGCTCCGAATTTATGAATGAAAAGGAAAGAGTGCGAGAGCGAGGAGAGAGAGTCAATGCACGCTCCTTTACACAAAGAAAGAAAGGAAGGCCCCAGTTAGAGCTACAGAATGTCCCTGAGTGAGCTGGGCCTCCAACCAGCAGCCTCACAGCTTCACTTTCATCTCAGCTTCACAGAGAAACACTAAAATATACAACAAATGAAAGCAAAGGCAACTCTGAGTGCCAGTTTATCAAACATTATAACTGTTTATAACGTGCATAGTTCATATTTCTGTGTAGTTTTCATTTTTATATCCTGTACACAGCCTGTACATACTTATAGTTATACCTTCATACCCTGTACATTGTAACATACCCATAATATAATATATCTGTATAGCTGTAATATATCTATATTACGGCTAAAACACTTTCTGGATGCAAACTGCATTTCGTTGCCTTGTACCTGTAACATGTGCAATGACAACAAAGTTGAATTCTATTCTATTCGTCTATCTAGTCTATTCTAAACAGGAAAAGTGATGCAGCACAAAGAAGAGGAGCAGGTTTTTCAGCAGCTCATCAGTGGGACACAGGGTGAGCTTCAGCAGCGTCACAACAGTAATCACATCCCCAAAATCAGATTTCCAGGGGAATTTGTTTTCATTTCAAACACTGGAGCTACAAAAATGGACGCTGGCAGATCAGGTATCAGCAAACTGAGAATAAGAGTGGATGAACTTATTTACAGCAGATGAGCAAACCTTAACTGTTAGTGTCTCAACAGGAAAAACTCGCTCTGTCACACTAACTTCCTGCAACAAGTTCACACAAGCACTGTGGAGGTTAGTGAAGTTAACTGTGGGCAACATTAGAGCATGACATCATCCAGCAAAGCTACACGGTTAACAGCAGGAGAAGGGACTCAGTATGGCTAAGCTATTGATTTAGTGATTAAAACGTGGGCTTCAAACTACAATTAAAACACGACAGCCGAGATGAAACCGCGTGTCTGCATGACTGCGGCAGATTCAGCCCAGTTCACCTTTATCTATTCATTTAGTTTAAAAAAAGAAGAAGTAATTAAACATCATGGAAATCCACCGAAATGAAACGAGTGAGTCATCAGGCCTGACTCTCAGGAGTGTTTTAACCTACCGGTGAAGTGTCGCTGGGAGAAGAGGTGCTGGATGAAGTGCGTGTCAGCAGAGAAGAGCAGGTCATGCAGTTTGTCCACGCTCATGCGGACCGCCGTGTTGATGAGCAGCCGCCCGCTAAGGTCAGCGCAGAACGCTTCCACCTCACCTGCAGGGCCAAAGAAAAGTTTGTTTTGATGTTTCTACAAAATATTTGCCTCCACCACGGAGGTTTGCTTTGTTCATGAGCAGGTGCGTCACAGTGTCACTAACGGCAGAGCTCGACCAAACTTTGGGTTACATGTGTTTTTACATCTTTATAGGACAGTTTTTGGATGTTCTCAATAAGTAATCCGACTACTCTGAACACTCATCTTTATGTTTTTCCCATTATTGTTAGTTCACAGAGCGAGGGTATCAATATGACCATCTCAGGCACATAAGCCACACCCACCTGCTGTTAAACCTGTTAATGAGCGACAGCCAATCGCAAAAATATTAGCTTAAACTCACAGTAAGGCCCAGTGTAAGTATAACAAGGATTATTTTGAACAGTGAATCATGCAAAGCCACTCTAGCCGAGTCCAAGAACAAACAAATGTGAAGCCAAGAGTCAGCAGGAGAGGTGTAGAGTAAACGTCTACAGCACCATATAACACGCTCAGCTTGGAGGTGATTGTAGATGCGTCAGCTGATCGGGGAACCGTTTCGGTTTGGTTCAGGTCAGATTTAACTGAAGTGAGACAAAGTACAGCATGTTCATGTTTACAAAACCTGCATTCACTGCTGACGTGCAGCGGAGCAAAGAGTTATTGTCCTGAGATCAGGAGGGCAGGAAACCACTTTAATATCATTTGTTACCGACATAAAGGTACCTCTGAGTCTTATTGAAGCTCTAAGATGTTATCAGAATTAGTTTTTAGATGAAATTTATGCCGACCGACAGATTCAAATTAAATCTCTTTTCTTGTGGTCTCTTTGCCCAAACGACACTCACTCTCTTCCTGTGTGTCAGACGAGTTGCTGGGGTCTGTGGGCAGGTCCTCATCGTTGGTGATGTCCAATGACGAGAGGTTTCCCAGACTGGCAGTTGGTGGGGGCAGCATGTGATTGGCTGACTCGGACAGGCTGTCTCCGCCTTCTTCCAGAGTCTGATGCAGAGGAGGCGGGGGAGAGAGAAAGAGCACATGGGAGGGCAGTTAGTGAGGGGTCTGAGGGAGATCACCCCATTGTCATATGACTTGAGAGGCCTCACAGCGAGGCTGGCCTCGTGCTGATGTGGCCTCGGCAGGCACACCACTGTAGCCATCCAATTAATGTGAAACCGGCACAGAGTTGACACAGCGCTGCATTTATTCACTCTGTCAGCGTCGAGATAACGGCTGCAGAGAAACAACCGCAGCAGCAGCAGCTTTTGGCTGATTGGACACAGAGACGAATGCAGACTACACAAATATTTCCCATCAATTCCTTCTTGCCTGGAGGCCTCGTTATTATTTTCCTCCTGAATGTGCTCATAAATGTAGATGTAATCCTTTGAATCGACTAATTATTTGCTTTTTTTATTTTTAAATTGCTATAATAGAAAATAGAAATTCTCACATCTATTGGGAACCATCCCCATCATGTTTACTCCCCTCTAGCCTGTTATTTGTATAGCACCTTCATGCCGGCGGGCGGAGTTCAAAGTGCTTACAGAGGAGTAGAGAACAAGAGCAAACGCAATAAAACTTAAGATCAAGTATTCAAGTCATTGAAAATAAAGATAGATAACAGTAGATAAAATAAGCACAATACAAAATAAAACTGCTCAATGATGGATGCCAATTAATAAGACAGAAACCCAGCAGGTTAATCCGCAATAATCCGGTCCTGTTAATCGTTTTTTAGATCCTGGATCCAGTTACATAAGTGTGTCTGATTGGATTTGCTCATTAATTAGAACAAATAATCGTAATGAATCAAACGTGGGAATAAAAGGGCCCAAAACTGTGTGATCAAGCGTTGGCAGTGCAATTTAAATAAGCTGCTTTTAGCTTCAGGCGTGTTTCATCAAATACAGATTCAAAAGATTCAGTTTCAACATGCAGAGCAAAGGTCAGCTGGCTCTGCTTCCCAGCCCTCCAGGTATAACAAACAGACAGCCACGTCCTGCATATTAAATAGTCTGAATGTGAAGAACACTCACAAAAGAGGCAGCAGCAGAGGCCGGGGTGGAGGCGGAGAAAGAGGCGTTGGTGGTGGTGGTGGATGGCAGCGAGCTGTGTGAGCTGGGTGGGCTGGGTTCGAGGGGCTCGGAGCCGAGCCTGCTTCCCGACAAGGAGGGCACCTCCACGGGCAGACAGGAGGCAGAGGAGGGCGGAGAGGATCCGCCGAGGCTGGCAGCTGAAGGAGGACTGCTTAAACTGCATGGCACCAGCGGAGGCGGAGAGCTGCCCGCGGAGGGAACGGATACTGAGCTCAGGTCCAACAGGTCTGTGACCGACCCCGACTCCTCTCCCGGCCTGGAGAACAGGGCAACAGGAACGTCGCAGCAAGGGAAAGGGAAAAACATCTGTTAGAGAACCCAGAGTCTTCTTGTTTGCTTAAAAAGATGGAAACATGACCCCTAAAGCTACATGTATGTTTAAATGATCGCTAATAAGCTTGTCTGTCATGCCTTCTTCTGTTTAAGCATTTAACCAGAACAAAATGACTATTATAGCCTCTGTCACTGCCAATTAACTATAGACGTAACAAATAAGCTTAAATCTCACTGACAGGGATGCATATTGTGTCTTTTTCATTAGAGAGTCAACTTATCGTTGACGTGCAGAACTTGACCCAACAATAAAAATGTGACACGAGGAAAAAATAAAAGCAGGTTTTCAGCTTTAACATGGTTAAGACTCAAATAACTCGCACATCTATAACTAGAGGTGGTTACATATAGACACTCACAGCAGGCCGTTCATGTGTTCAGCGGTGGGGGAGACGTAGTCGTCGTCTTCGCTGGTGAGGCCCAGCTCAGTGCCGTAGCACTGGTGCACGATGTGCCACAGCTCTTTGGGGGACAGAGACTGCAGAAAATACAGACATTTAATCATGCACGTTCCTGCACGGTTCACTCTGCAGCTCTTTGTCTTGTCAAACTGCAAGTGTAGAAACAGCAGCTGCAGGCAGTGGGATTTGTGTGACAGCCAAAATCCATCTGTGTGCGTGCATTAGTCTGGGATGTTCACTGTGCAACAGAGTGTGGGACTTTTTATTGATTCTCAATGAGCCTTGAATCAAAATCAATTGTGCAAACATGTTGGACACTTTACGACTCCGTCTGAGGCGACGGTAAATATAGTGCCATGTGGCCCATTCAGAGCACAGCTGCTGTTTTACTGAAAAACACCACAGTTATTAGAAATGAACACACCGGTGCTCACCTCAGGGGGAAAATGACAATAAAGAAAAACCACTTATATCCCACCTTGCTGTAACATTTTTGTGTTTTATGAGTTTTATTTGTGTGAGCAGCGTGCAGTGTTTTATTTTTCCATCTTGTTCATGCTGCAAATATCGAGATGAAATCTTAAACTAAAGTTAAAAACAAGATGTGTGAACACCTGTACACGCCGCAGGCCTGTAAATCTCTAAAAGCAGAAGCCTCTGCATCTTCTGCTCAGAGGAGCGTAAATAAAAGCAAACTGTTCAAGTTAAGACCAGGATGTCAACACTGCTGAAAGGTCAAAGTGGAATCAAGTGTTGATTCACTAAAAGGGAGCAGACAGTAGTCAGCATTACAAAACAGTGACATTCAGCCCAACTTTTATTGCCACTGCAGGGAACAGACACTGGCATGTTGGCAACTCAGCCGACAGCATTGAAAACCGTTGTTAATGAAGGATGTCAATGAAACTAAACGGCTCAAATTATTTACACACTTTCTTAGTTTATCTTAAACCGCTGGAAGGAAAAAATAAACTTTTTTTTTTTCAAATTTAATAAACTTGAAGCTAATTCAAAGCATGAAAGCCCAATATCCTGCTGAATGCTGATCGGTCTGTTAAGGATTTATTACAGGAATTGTTTCCGAACAATAACTAGATGCTGTGAGTGCAGCTACACCACAACAGAAACATGTATGCACAATAAGCAGCTGGCTGTGGTGGAAGCAGCTGCATTCTTGTCGTGAAGTGGTTTATGTGACATCCTTAATATTTTGTTTCAGAGGGCCGTTCATTCTCGATCATCTCCTGAAACCAGAGGTCCAAACTAAACTAAAAGATCAGTTTGGTTTTTTCCAGGGAAAGAGTAATCAGCCATTATTTTCTCTACCATGTGAGATAATAGTAAGCTGTGTTTCTGCACAGACGCTCAGAGCAGAAAAGTCAGCAGATAACAGTAATTGAAACTGCTCTCTCAGCCCTGTATTTACGACCACGCTTCCTGACACCCTGCTCTATTCTGACATGATAACTACTAGCAGCACAAACCAGCAGGAGGGTGGGAGCGGAGGCTGTACCTTGTCCAGCAGTGCGTTCTGCCACAGGCGGAAAATCATCATGTAGCTGCGATCTCTTGCGCCAAAAGATGTGAAGAAATGCTGAGAGGGTGATTATCAACGGAACAGGGAGGAGGGGAGGAAGAAAAGGAGGGAGAGAGAACAAAAATGTGAGAACAGGTTTGACGGACGGTTTCCCCCCGTTTGCCTCGTCACGGCCGGTGAAGATCGAGCCGAGTCAGCTCGTTTCATAACGCTTCTCTAACAGATTGAAGTGAACCGTATCAACAGCTGACACTATCAACGGTTAAACCGCTGCAGAATGTCCTCGTAAATCAAAGCGTCTCTTTTATTATTCGTCTTTGACTCTGACCTTCTCGTTGTCAGTGCTGATCTGGATGGCATTTGGGATGAGCTTGGCAGTCTTCTCCTTGGTCATAGAGGTAACGTCCTTCAGCAGGATGGTGATCTGAACCAACAAGCAGAGGAGAAAGCTTTACAGCGTGCAACGCTCTTATCTCGCAGAGGCCATCTTTATTGATCTGCAAACTTCACTCTTATCAGACTGCAGGTGTGACATTAATTAGTTTGCAGAAGGTGTGCGCCAGTGTACACAGTGTAGCTTACAGTGGTTTCCCAGCGGAAGATGTTGCTGTAGAAACACAGCCAATTCTCTGACAGATAAAGGCGTCCCTGAAGCAGAATATCCTTCTGCAGAGCGCAGGAGTAGTCTGAGAAAAGACAGACGGAAATAAATGTCAAAAACAGCCATCGCTGCCACAGATCAACGTCAGACAGGTTGTAAACACCACTTGGCTCTTAGCAGCGGGGCTGGTGGGCAGAGAAAAAGGATTGAAACTCTTACAGAGTCTACGGCATCATTATGGCATCAGCCTGCGGTCCAGCAGGAGCGATGATGCAGCAAACAAGACTCACAAGCGCTTTTCCATTAGTACCTACACGGCTCGACTCGCCACAGTTTTCACGGTTCTCCCATTAGGTACCGGGTCCTGTGACCTTTAGTATCTGCTCGCCCGGGATTCCAAGCGAGCAGGTACTAAATTATGACATCATCAGATTGCATGCCACCGATTGGCTGGCCAGTAGCATCACTCGTTGAGTCACGAGAGCATCTCAGCAACGAGGGAAATGGTTTCAAAACCAACGCAGTGGTCCCAGAGCCAGACGAAAAGCCACAGACTGAGCAGCAGGTATACTGTTGCCTCGACGTCCACCTTTTTGCGGGACACACGTTGCTATGACAACAAACACATGTTAGGTAGTACTGGTTTGCAGGGGAAACCCAGTCGATCGAAGTAAACACTAATGGAAAAAGGGGCTAAAGCGTCCAGCACTGACACCTGGGAAACATTTGTAGAGCATCAGTGACGAACTGCTGTTCCTGTCTGTCATGCTGTTGGTCGTTAGAGAAGATCCAAGTCACACAACAAAGAAGTTCTTTGTTGTGAAGCGAAAGCGAGTTTCACTTCGCAGCCTACGTCTTTGCTTCTCACACGGAGCTTTTTGATCCTTGATGGTTTAATCGCAGCCTTCCTCTTTGTGGTGAACTAATGTCACTTCCTTTCTGCTCAAGCAGACCTTTCAACCAACTGGCATTCAACTTACAAAAAGGGCTTTAACTGTCGCTGCTATGTGCTGCTGGCTTTTGCAGGCCTGCATTCGAGAGCGTCTCCGTGTGTTGAATCTACTAAATCTGCATAGTTCTCCTCTCAGAGCCAAAAAGAAACCAGTGTGGAACCACAGATGGCGTTTCTCAAGCACCTGTGTGCTGTTGGCACACAGGAATAACATTTGTGATTTTCAATAGATTCGACGTCTGCTGTTCATCTGGGTATGTTAGTGGGGGCAACGTTTACTCCACCTCCCCACCCAGCCGCCTCTTTCAGCTCTTGTCCCTATTCTGATGCCCAAAACCACCTCAACCCGAGCAGCAGCCCTAAGCTGAGCACCATGAACCTGTTGCAACTGCAAACCATTCCTTGTACTGTACATGTTAGAGTCACACGTCCTTAAATCTTCTATCCTCCCTTTCCTTATGACCTTCCCATTCCTATGCACTAGGAATCATTTTAACCTCTCAGAAAGTGGACTATTCACGGCCGGCGTGGCCGATTATAAAATCCTGGTGCGCTGGTGGTACTGCACACTTTGTCACATGCTTCACTCACCCACTATAAGTCGCTCTGAGTCAGGAAGTTTCTTGAAGATTTTACGAAAATCTTCGTTCCGCTGTTTGTACGTGGGGCTGAGAACCTGTGAGTGACGACAGGAAAGAAAAAACAGAACATGTTATTCTACCTCACAACCATCCTAGCAGTAAACATCTCGGGTAACACTTGCATTTGTTTAATCAAGAAGAAGAAAAAACACATTTTTAATTATCACAGTAAACCAATCATTTTACTGTCAACCAGTTTCATCTACTGGAAGTAAAAGCTGAAAAAAGCCGTTAAAGAAGAAGAGGGCGTGTACTTACGTTGTACCAGCTCTGCATTTTCTGCAAAGAAAAAAAGGAAAACATTTAGTACTCAAAGAAAATCAGTCACAGCAGAAACAGAACATTTTGACTCCGTTTTATGCAACGCTGAGGTTGTGCAGCTTTAAAGGGATGTCCAAACTTTCACCACTTCCCTATTTTAAAAAAAGGTAATTGTCACTGTGCAGCTGCAACAAACCGTCTTGGCTGCAACAGGCTGCTGCCTTCAAAGCGACGAGCCTGCAGCGAGTACGAAGTGAACCCAGAGCCTTCGGGTTACGTGTGCCGTTAGGTAAATTTACTCAGGGCAAACACGCTAACGTTTTACAGTCTCCTGAAAGAACGAGTCAACACTGGAAGAGCTGACACGGCTGAAGTGAGAGCTGCTAAAAATAAACATTTACTTTCACTTATTGTATTGTGTGAATTCACTGAAGACTCAAGACCGTTTTTATTGACATTACGTAACACAAGCGTGTTCAATCAACGTCTGGCAAACACAGAGTTAATATTTAAGTGACCGGATTGAAGCAGAACCGTTTCCTAACTGGTTACTAAACGCTGCGTCGGATCAAATTTTACAGAGTCATGAAGACGCCCGTTTGAATCTCTGATGAGCACCACGAGACTTCTGCAGCACTTTGGAATTTCTGCTTTGATTGCTTATGAAATGCGGTCAGATCTTTATCCAAATCAAATTTACACAAACGCAATCGGACTACCATAACACACAATCAGTTGTACGTTTTATGACCTTACTGAACACACTGACTCACAATGCAGCAATGCAGGCTAAGACAGCAACCTCTACAGTTTAGTAACTTGTACAAGCTCCTTTTCAGCAACACCTCCATCGGGCATTTCCTGTCTCTTCTCAGTGAAGTAATTCTGGGGTTTTGTGTATTAGAAAAAGAAAAATCATTTCCATGCATCGCTGCCCTCCTCCACACTGGACTCACTTCTCCACACACTTCTTGGACTACATAACACTCTCCTCTCACTTCCAGTACTTGCACTATTCTGTATTACACTGTTTGAGTCCATCTATGTACCACTGTATTTATTTATTCTCATTGTTTTCTACTCTTATTCCATTTCTATTCAAGTACAAAACTGTTGTACTCATCCTTAGTTTATCTTAGTTTCTGTATAGTTGACTTTTTGCTTTTACAGTTTGCAGCTTTGATCCAGGAGGACGATATTTCGTCTGACTGTATACTTGAGTGTATGATGTTGTGTTGATAATAAAACTTGACTAACTGTCAGCTTCTGGGATACAATCCTGAAGGATAGTCGGCTTCTTCCACTAAAGCACCACGTCACAGAGGAAGTGATAGCCAAGCAGCTTGGAAATCATCCAATTAACATTTTTGATTGAGGTCCAGAAAACGTCTTAAATCTTAATCTGATTGAGAACCTATGATCAGTCAAATTTCAAAATTTCAGGGGCCCATAATGCAAAAAATTTCACTTTCACAGTACTGAAGGTATGCCACACTGCTAATGCTGCTAGCCTGAAATCAAAGCAGGCCTGCAGCTATGAGACGAGTGACGGTGATGGAGCAGCAGTGCTAGCACCAGCAGGCTGTTCTCATTTCTCTAACTTGTGCCTCCTCGTCTCCTCTGTCCTCCTGCCTCTGACCGTGTCAGTACATCATGTGGAAGCACGCCTCAGTTCCTAAAATGTATCTGGAGAACGGGGGATTAGACGGAGGTTAATCCTTTGTTGGATGTGTTTTTTCCTGCAGCATAAATGAGGCGTGGCACATAGCTGGATATACACACTGTGATCGCAGGGTGCATGAGCCGATGAAACTTTCTGCCTGTCGCCGCTTGTGTGCGTTTTGTTTTTTTAATGTATCGACGTTTTGTACCATGTTGCAAGCTTAATTAAAAGTAGTCGTAAATACAAAACATGCCAGGAGCATGTCATAGGCATGAAACACAGCTGTAGCTGGGCTATAACTAAACCTGTGAGCAAGTCTCATTTTGTTAAATGCCTGCCGTCTCTCCCCATCTCTTCCCAGCTGTGGATAAATTCTACATACAGTTAAAACTACTGGATGCTTCCTGATGGCACGTGGTGAGGATGAATGGTCCTTTTATGTTCAGGATGCTAGCAGCTCATTGAACAGTCTGTCCCTCATAAAACCTTTGGGGAGCTGGACTCTAGAAGACTTTAATGATTACTTTTTTATTCTAAAAAACAGCCAAAGAAAGTTGGTTCTCGTTATATATGTATGTTTATTTTGCTGTTATTTGATGTGAAACTATGTGTCTTTAGAAATGCTGTTGCATCCTCCATCTCCTCCAGGTGTGAAATATGCTGTGACAGTGCTGTTGGTCACAACTGCTTATCTTTAGGAAACTTTGGTAAATGGCCTGTATTTATATAGCGCTTTACTAGTCCCTAAGGACCCCAAAGTGCTTTACATATCCAGTCATCCACACATTCACACACACATTCACACACTGGTGATGGCAGCTACATTGTAGCCACCCTGGGGCGCACTGACAGAGGCGCCCCAGGGTTCCTGTTTAAACAAAGGCGTCAGATTCAGTTTCATTATGGGTCCCACTGCAAACAATGATAATCAAGTTAAGGGCTAGACGTATAATTTAATAACATATTTAATTTAGTCACAAACAAATGTCTCATTTAGCATTTTCACACGCTTGAACATGACAACGTTTATCAAAACATTTTTTTAATCGTGTAGTTTATCTCTAACACACAGAGCAGCTGTTTGCCATGAAAGTAAAACTCAGAAACTGAGTGCTGTAGCGTCACGTCTCCTTCAGCTCAGCTCTGAAGCCTCCCTGACTACAACTCCTCGTCTTTGCTGCCGTTTGGCTCGTTGAAAACAGAAAAGGTGTCACGGCAGATGGACACCCGGCTCTCTCGCTGCATTCATTAAAGACGTGGGCGACCTCCCACATCTAACACTTTCATTTAAACTGTCTACTTTCAGCACCAACTTTCCTTCTTGTTGCATTCTGTTCTGTAGTTTCTCAGCCGGCAGGTACGTGCCTGTCTGTTTAGGTTGGCGCTTGCACAGCTAGAATTTTACTAAGATTTGATTGAAATTGGTGAATGGACAGGTTGAGGCTGACATACGTGACTTAAAAAAGGACAGTCTCAAGTCAAATTGCCATGAGCCTAGCTGCATTTATAAGGAGGGGAACTGCTCTGCATACCATTGAGTGTGTTTAATGTAGCTACTTTAGTCTGATTAGATAAAGCTAATTAGAAGATCAGAACCACCATTTTTAGCAATCAATGCAGAAAATCTGGATGCAAATGCAAAGTGTTTATTGCGTTTTTATTTCTGCAAACTGAACACGGACACAGCCTCCAAGCTACATGTGGCGAGCAGCAAAGAGGCGACTGCTTTATTTGCACAAAAACCTCTGGTTATAGAAGTCTATGGGAAACCGATGCTACTCCACACTTGCTCTGTGACCTTATTAAACACTTTCCTGATGACTTTATGGGTCATGTCAGTAGCTTCAGCTCATATTAAATAAAATATGAAGCTCACTTTGTAAATTATGGTCATTATTAGAATAAAAATGGAAGATTGTTGCATAACAACGTGTCTATGACAGTTTGTTAGTCCAGTTTCAAAACACCAAGATGGCAGCGGTAAAACATTTGTGAGGTCACAGTTGCTGTGTCGATCAGTCTACGATTCACCTTAGCAGATATTTTCACTTACCTTGGCATTGCGGCTGAAGTGGCGAGAGGCGATTGGGTAGGCAGACGAGAGGGAGGAGGCAGAGGGTATGGAGGGGAGCGCACCGTCCGAACCAGCACCTCCTCCACCTCCACTGCTGCTCTTCTCTCCTCCAGCCTCATTCTCACTGGCCCTGCCTCCCCCGAGGACCCTGCGCCGCAGGGAGGGAGAGCTGCCGGGGGTGCTGCGTGGAGAGTTACTGGCCGTACTGGAGATAAAAAGAGACAGGAAAAAAACAAAACGTTCAGATGAGGGGAGAAGAGAGGAAACCGCTTCACATTTCATCGCTTGACTTGCCCAGTGAGTCTTTCATGTCGTGCTATGAAGAAAAGCTGCAGGCGTTTCTCATTTGATGATAAAACGCCATCACAAAGTGCCTACTGAGGACCAATGAGGGGCCACGCAAGGCCAGACCTATCAGCTAAAGTCATTTTGACTGGTACAGTTAGACTGGGGGGGCATTTAAATCCAGTTAGTAAAGGGTGTTAAGACCATCCAATCAAGACGTGCAACTTTGAAACCCAAGAGCCACAAATTAAACACCAGCAGGTCAGAACGACAGCGTACGAGCTTCAGTTTGTCTCTGATTCAGTTCTTTAAGTAAACAAGTGAAAAGTCAGACACAAATTTAGATGAGAACATAAGAAGGTCAACGGCGACAACAACTTTCCCACAAGCTTCTCTCATTTAGTTTTATTTGACGATAAAAAAAATGGAATCATAATCTTACTGCATTTTACATCTTATATAACAAATTAATCACGCACAAGAGGAAAACGAGTAAAAAGATTTAAACATCCACTGTCATTAGCTTTGGGAATTAATGCCACAACGCAGTAGTAGGGGTGGGCGATAGAAACGATATACGATAGAAATGATATAAATTTAGCCAACGATAGAGATACTATATCGCTCTATCGC
>NW_005187806.1:0-33661 GCF_000239375.1 Pundamilia nyererei | reverse complement strand
TTAGCGCTGTCACACTAGCTTTTATTGCCCCATTATCACAGCCGAATGATTTCAGGATAACAATATTACATCATCTCCATGGAGAATCTGAATGTCAATACCTTTAACATCAGTAAATCTCATCTTTAGCTTTGTTTATGTTTTTCCCCCTCATAAAAAGTCATTAACTGTGAGCCCATCACTTATCAACTATATGTCAGAGCGTCTGCTGCAAGGTGGTTTTTTGTTTGGCTCATTTTAACCTGCTTTTGCTTTTCAGATTAAATTTGCTAAAGCATTATTGTCGTGGCACGCGGCTATCAGCATGATAGCTTGTTTGAATAATCAGCATTATTTAAACAGGTTTTTTTTATTTACTTGATGTTTAAGTGCTCCTGCTCAAATATTACTGGTTCTTTTATCTCCTCTTGGCAAATTAATTATACTCAAGATATGACTAAAGCGAGTTGGTAACAGTCTTCAATAAATGTTCAAACGTTTACAAATAAAATGATTATTCATTCATTAGCATTTAATGTAGCTTTGAGAATCAATGAGCTCCAAATATAAAATGATATGAGGCACATTTTAATCCCTGGATTGGATTTAAAAGAAGCTCCTTTTGGGCTACAGTTACAAATGTAATACAAGAAACCAAAGCAAGAAGAACTGCTGATACACTCACAGCTTTAACCTCACTGTGTCTGCAGTGTGAGGCAGACACGCTCAAAACATGCATTCATTTGCTTTCAATCAGTAAACTAATACTTTCACGCTGCCCTCGTGACTACAAAGACCATCGCCTACTGATCAATCACGTCTCTGAAAAGTGGCACCACCATTCCCAGGAGATCCCTCAGGCCTCGGAGCACATGGAGTACGGAGGTCAGACGTCTTTAGAGAGCTCAGAATAATGTTTGATTGATACGAAGTTCTACTGCACAAAATGTGACCAATGACATAAAGAAAACATCTGTGAGAAGATAAAACTGATCACTTTGTCTTTAAAATACCACAAAAAATGAACTAAAGAGAAAACACAAACAAAAACTTTGCCATTTGTTAGCAGTTTCCTAAACAAAAATATAGTAGCAAGCAATGTTCCCTCTAAGCTGCGCGCAATTGGGCACTGCGGGCACGTCTCTGCGCACAGAAAATCTGTGTTGCGCACAAAACAAATACAAAATCTAACCTGAATTTAAATTAAATACGTTAACAATTCTGTTCTGCAGTGTTAGTCAGTGACTGGCTGCTCCCGTATGGGATTAGAACGATGCCACCTTATCTCATAGTCCAGCCAATGACGCGATTCACACTCGTATATACGCAGCTAATCCACGTCATTGACAGGCTATGACAGCGTCCTTATGTGCGACACCGGTGTTTTAGCAAAGCGGCTGATGTGGAGTGAAGCCACGTTAATGACAACGTGTCCAACCATTGGAGATGTGAGCAGGACAGACGGAACAACTGACGGACAAAGTGTGGACTTTATACCAGTTTTTAAATTGTGTTGATTGGCCACGTAAAACCAGAGTTATGATAAAATATCTGCAATGTTTGTTTTTCCCCCCCGAATACTGTCGTTGTTTATATTTACTGCGGGAAGGAACAGTAAAAACTGGGTTTGATAAGGAAAACGCTCGAAAGCCTGTGAGCGAAAACAAACCTCCCCCCAGCATTTCCTATTGGTGGAAAAATGTACCATGTGGACCAATCAAAAAATGATATGGCAACATGGCATTTAGTGGTTTAGGAAGGGGGGAGTTTTGGAGTGAAGGCGGAATTGAGATGTGAGAGATTTGCAACGTTTAGCGCAGATCTTGTGTAGTTAGTGTGTAGTGTAGTCAATAGTGTTGTTGTGTGTCAGAACAATGAGGCGACTGCTGAGTGTTACAGGTGTTACAGCAGTGATACATCTGCTGCTGTCAGGCCTGCAGGGATCAGGCTGTTGTTCTCCTTCATCTCATAGTGGACAGAAATTATTTTTTGGAGCGGCACAAATAATTTGTGTGGCATCAGATTGATGCAGAGCAGCTGATTGTTCTGTAAATAGTTTGAAATGTGTTTGTTTAAAAAAACGCCTTGGCTGCATTTTTAGGTAAACAGCTGCAAAAAAACTTTGTTGTTTGCATAACTCAGTAACTTTTTTGGAGAAGTAACTATATAATTAATTGCCCAACATTGGTCAGTATATCCTGTATTTTGCAGACAGAGTTACAGGACTCTCTCCCAGACCACAGACTCATAATACAAGTCAGAGCTTTATATTAAAAAAAAATTAAAAAAGAAAGTACGTTGTGTTTTCAAAATTGGAGTTCAAGTTATTTTTCCTTCCAATAGTGTTAACATGCTACACAGGTCATGAACAAGGTTTTTTTTAATTTTCATTGTAAGTGGGCTAAAGCAGTTAATTAAAGATAGTCTAACATAAATGTAAATGCTGTAATTTGATTATTTTACTAAACCATGTAACTTGGATGGATTCGATGCTGGCGTGACCACAGTGCACGTCTGCTGTTGCTCACATTGGTCCAAGGGGCCGCTCAGGGAGTTGGTGTGTTTGCTCAGACACATGAAAAATTAGAGGGAACATTGATAGTAAGCAAGCTAAAGAGACACCTGGAAACCAAATATCACATGACATCTGAACCTGAGGCAGAAACCTCTTAGATCGTTAGATTAATGCTGGATTTTTTTTAAATGTCTGATAAAGGTTTTGAGGCATGTTAGTGGAGTTTAGTGAAAAACAGACATTGTAAGTAACAGAGTCTGAAAACCATTTGAAGTCTTCATCTTTCCCTGACGAGGATCAATAAGAAACCGATAATACAGGAGGAATTATCTCCCTGCTGGCTGAAAGCAGGTTTATATGGAAGTAATTTTAAGTTTTCATATAAGAAAATCTTAAATTGAGACCTTGCTGACCTTGAATGTACTCAATTTCAAGTACTATAAATTGTTACACCATTTAACGTCACGTCTTTGTGACTGAAAGTAAATGGCCTGTATTTGTATAGCGCTTTACTTAGTCCCTATGGACCCCAAAGTGAAAGAATCAAGACTTACACGACAAACACGACAGACTACTTTCATTAAAGCAAATCACCTGTTTTATGTCAGCTTTCTCTCCTGGCTTTATTAATATTGTGCTTTTGTAGGTTTACCTACTTCAAACCCTACTATACATACTGTACAAAGGGATACACAGTGTTCAACCTCTTCGGATATTTAAAATATAGTTTTCCTGTTTGTAAAGTACACTGCTCTGCCACTAGTAGGGGTCGGGAAAAAAATCGATACTGTGTAGCATCGTGATATTTTGTTTGCTAATAATGTATCGATACAGGGACGGCAGATATTTTGTTACAAAAAAGGTTTCTGTGCTCTGACTTCAGAGCATGTTGATCCTTTTTCTGAGCAAGAATCCTGAAATTCCTTCACTGTCCAAATGTGTTTAACTTTTGTTTTTGGCAGCAATAAACATGACAGTTTACTTATTTTAATTTAAGACATGTTTTATTTTAATTAAGTGTAAAACTTTATTTGATGTAAAATTATATTTTGTTTTAATTTACTTTCAAATTCTTCAGTTGCTGAATGGGCTGCATGGTTTTCATAAATTGCATAGTTCATAATAGCTATAATTGTACCAGATGGTTGCATTCAGTTAAGTTGGACTAGACTGTAATACAAACTGTTCAGGTTGTCAACAATAAAACTGACTGAAATGAGAGAAAGACTGAGTGTGAGACGTTGATATTAGATAAAAATGAATATTGATAAAGTTTACCTTTATGTACAGAATCTGAATATCGCAAAATATTTTTAAAAATTGCAATAATATCGTATCGTGCGTTAAGTATTGTGATAATATCGTATCGTGGGATGTATGGTGATTCCCACCTCTAGCCACTAGTAGACCTGTCCTTGTTTATGATTGGTCATATGATGCCAACATCACTTCCTTCATGTGATTGTGCTCTTAACTAGTTTGTTTTTTCCCTAAGTTTCCCAAAGGCTGAGATTAACACAAAGGCTTAGCTTAAAAACTCAGTGTCAGGAGTTCATGAGGAAACAGGAGGAGGAGGTTAGTCAGAATGATATAACCTCCAAAAACAACCACAAGGAGAACTGAAGCTGAGGGAGTCACCCGTAAACATGACCGGGTTTGTTTTTACAGGGAAATAATCCTTAAAATATTAGCAGTGATGCTAATCACGGGAGCATTATGTCAAGTAGCATTAAGCTATCTTTAGGTAACGTACGCAGGGCAGCAGAGCCTCTAAATAGGCTTGTTGTGCAGCCGGTCAGCTAGCAGAGTGTGAGGACACTGAATGATGTGAGTCTGTGTCAGCACGCGTTTACAACCCGGGTTTAAATCCGCCGGCAGCTCAAGTGTAAAAGGAAAACAATACTTGAGGTTTTCACAACTCTCCGTGACGTAAGCAACCCTCATCCCGACAACATATTTAACAACAAGCACCACCAACTATTGTCACATAAACCCTCATAACATAACTTATTTCCAATCATAATAATAGTTAACTGATTTTCCAGAATCCACCTCTGGGGGTGACTAAGACAGCCAGTAAGCATGGTTATCATATACAGTAAAGAACATGAGACTGTTAGCTGGAAATCAACAGACTTGTGTCACTTCTGATCATCTGATAAGTCAATAAAAATCCCAAATAACACACATGTTGGTAGAGGGATATTCCCTGTGGGGACAAACAAATGCTATCTGTAGAACAAAGGTTTTAGTTATAACAAAGACAATAATCACATTTCCACATAACTCTTTTTTCAGCCAGTTGTATTAACTGGAGGAGTTTCAGTTACTGAAGAATAAAGTTGTCCAATCTAACAGGACATACAGTCCAATTAGATCAGGCAACTAAATGCTACATACGTGTGTTTTCTTTTTTTTCTTTTTTCTTTTTTTATCTGCTGCATGTTTTAAATTCAACAGATATTCAACAGCCAAAAAGCCCCAATCTGAGCCAGAAACAACTCTGTATGCACAGGCTAAACAATGCTGACTGCAAAATAGTTCAAAGGAACTGAGTCGTTCAAATTTGATAAATCTCTGTCTCAAACCGAAATCTGTGGGAGGATCCACAACTGGTGAAGATTGCTGTACAATTGAAACTTCCAAGATTTTAAAAAAAAAAAAAAAAGTAAAAATTGACTGTTCTTATGTTTAGGCAAAGACTGAAATTAGAGGTCATATGTTAAAGCTTCAAAATAAGTGCCCTAAAAAAGGCTCGAGATGGTTGCTGAGTGGGCAGAATTTGCTTTTAAAAGGATGTTTTGGCTCAGAGCACCTGAGGAAATCTGTGCCTCTTTTACACCATCGTCATCTTTGATGATTAGTACTACGTTTTACCAGAAAGGAAGAGTTTCTATATCTATATGAGAATTTACTAGAGAACTGCTTCCTCTAAAATAATATAATATGTACTTTAAGTCAAGTATTATCAGCTGGCTAACATTTCTGAGACTCTTACTTTAATTAACCAGTCACTGTGTACATATGCCTGCTTTAAGATGGATTTCTTAAGGTCAGGACGTCATACAGGAACGTGAGTTATTCCATTTTAACTGTGTATACATATGCACACTGTTAAAGCACTAATCATTTTAGCCACATTCTTCATATCCAAATATTTTAAAAAGATTGCCCTGCTTTTCAATACTGACACAGAAAAAAAAGACTTGTAAGTTATGTGAAATATTTCCATTTATACCAAGTTAAGTAAAACTCTGGTATTGTAAAATAATATTTGCAATATGGTCAATAAGTGAAACGTATGTATGTATGTATATAAATCAGTCCATCCCTACCCTCCTTTGATTGTAATTATGCTTCAAAATATGCAACAGATACATTTTATATCTACATATATAGCACATATTATAAAGTTATAGCACTGTTTACAGTGCAAAACAAACAAACGGACTAAAAATATATATTTATATCCATCTAGACAGATATACACGCACACAAAGACACAAACCCCCCACAAAAAGGTGAAAAACTAAAAAACTGATTAGATGAGAAATGGACAGCTCTTCTGTCCGGACCTCAGTCCATTCAAAGAAACCAACAAATGATATGCAGTCACTGGGCAGGGCTTGTACCCAGGAGGAGGGATTAGCTTAAATATTGTCCTCTATCCTGTCACCCATTAAATCCGACAGATGATCAGCTAATGTGCAGCTAGCACATGGAAAACAATCGGTCTGCTGAGCCCGTTTACGACCTAATAACCTGCCAGAGAAGCAAAGTCCAAGGAGAGGGGAAATATGCGAGACGTTTTCAGCTAAAGCAGCAGCCTGTGCACAGGATGGAGGCTGGGCGGATGGAGGGAGGGTGGGGGACCTGCGGGATGAAGCTATCAGCAGGCTGTTGCTGCGCCTCCGTGCTACCGGCGGGCTCTGCAGGATGCGACCTGTGTGGGTACGTAAAGCGGAGCATTGCACAGCAGCCATTCTCCCTCCTTTATGCCACTTACTCGAACATGTCATGAGGCGTTTGTGGTCCAGCTGATGGTCACAAACCCTCGCAGCAGGAATATGGCACCGGTGTTCCTGCTCGGAGTGTGCAGATGAAGCACGGCCGCTATCAGGGTTTTTCTTCTGCCGCGTTCCCTTCAATAAATCCGAATTAATTTCCCACCGGGGCCGACGCCCCTGCACCTCGCCGGTACCGGACACACACCGCTACTCCCTATGCCGACTGCAAGACCCGGTAACGGGCTGCCGTGTCTGCGTCCATCCGTAATCCTTTTGCAACTATAGGGGGAGGGTGGGGGAAGGTGGGGGAAGGAAGAGCAGGAGGAGGAGTAAGGGAGTGAGAGAAGGAGGGAGGGAGGAGGTTCCGTGTGTATTTTTTTTTTGTAAACCGCTCAACTGATGGCATCGACAAGGATGAAAAGTCCGACTGAGCCGTTTCTACCTTAATGAAGTGGGCAGGGGCGTTTCCGGGTGGAGGGTGGCACACGGGGCAAGGACGAGGCATGGGGCCCCACAGGAATCAGCAGTAAATACACAACAAAGCTGGTCAAGTATTACAGAGGATATCAGCGAAAGGGAGAAAAACCAAAGAAACGAACTTCAACTTAACTGGATTTGTCTGAATTAAAATCTTAAAAATAATCAATAAAACTTATTCAGAATAAATGCAGAATATAGTGAAGTACAAGTATAAAGAAACATGCAAATGGACAAGTATGTGAGGATACTTCAAGTAAAAGTGTATTAAAAGTCGTAGTTTGGTAAAGTATTTGCTTAATTCCACTACGAGCCCTATCAGAGCTCTCATCCAATGGGAGTCTTAAGTTTAACAGCACTTGAGTCCAAAGGCAGTGGTGGGAGGATCGGTGTCATGATATAACCCCCTCTGAGCACTTCTTTACAATGAAAAGGGTGAAAATCATGCTTCATCTCGATGAGGACGAAGTGGTTCCTCACAGTCAGCAGCTCCTTAAGTTTGAACATTTACTAACTCAGGTGAATTATTGACTTCTACAAGCATCCATGATGGATATCCAGGGGTGTGTCGCATGATCCCCACTAAAATACGACTAGGTTCTACTTCTACTCTACTTTATGTTCGATTCAAATACTTTATACCCAATTACGTTGCAATTTATTGTTTTGCAGATTTTAAAATATAAATAATTTAACATTTAAGTTAATACACATTTATAAATCAATTTTAAAAAATCTGTAATAAGGCCTTTGTTCTGCATATAGAACACAGATTAAATATTCTGATTTCAGCTCATATTAACAAGCTTTGTTAACAAGCGCCATCCATAAAGTGCACGCGTGCATCACACGAGCAAATATATCTGCAAATTAGTACCAAGTCACAGCCTGCTAAAGCCCTAGGATCTCACTCAGCAAAACAGGCGCGCTGACTTTGTGCAGGTTAATAACTCACCTTGTGTCCAGTTATGAGGAGGGAAACTATCCACAAAGAGAAAAACTGCTTTGCTCTGAAGCAGGCTGTACTGTATTTTCACACATGAATCCATGGGGATGGTCACTTTTGGAGCTAACCTCAAGGTTTGTTAGTTTGTGGGTCATTACCTATTAATGTGTTCAAGTATAGCATCTTGTAAAGCTACAAACACGACTCCAATGTGGCTAGCTTTGACAGTACAGAGGCCACGTCTGCCTGTAGTGAGTCCACCTGGCCAAAGTCCAGAGCCCACCCAATCCTTTAACCCTCAGGCTCTCTGTCCATCCCTCTGGATTACAGTCCACATCATAATCCACACTGGCCTGAGCTAGGCCCACATTTCCACTATTCTGTCTCCCTGTGTGTAATCTGCTTTTCTGAGGTTCACCCACAGATGGCTCATACTCATGTCAGAGTCTCATGCACCAAGCGGGTAATGTGTAAGGCCAGATGAATGCACCGTAAAAGAGCAGCCAAACAAAGAGCTGCTTACTTTAAACCTCAGAGCCTGTGAGGGTACATGCTGTAACACAAACCAAAGAATACAACTACAAAAGCTAATTAAGAACTCCAGGTTAAAGCAGTGACAGTGCGATTATCAGGGCCAGTAGTCAGCATTTTTCTCCCCATCAGTGATGTTATTTCCTTTGTTTCATGCAGTGAAGGTATAGTAACAGGTAAACATCACAATCATCTCTGCTGAAGTATTAGCACCATGATTGTGCATGACTTCATTTCACTGACATGCATGCAGTATTTCCCCCGCTATACTGCAGCCACATACAGTTATAATGAGGCTACAGCTATGGATAAAAGCCTTTCAGTCAAGCTGCAAGACGACTGCCATTTTCATACTGCTCTTCTTACTGACTCACAGCACTTTAGACTACAAACCACATTCACAGAGCACTTAACCTATATACATTAAGCCCTCCATGAAGCTGACATTCAGGGCAAATCTAGAATTATGGATTCAACATGCAGGTCTTTAAATGTCTGTTTCTAAGTAAACAAGAAGCCCAACCCATCAACGCAAATGGGGAGGAAGCTTGATAGTGGCTAAAGCTATGCTAATGGCAAAACGGCAGGCATGCTAGTAGTTAACAACACAGACCGAATAAAACACAGACATGGCTTCTGGGTCTAAAAGATGAAGCCCAGTATGCCTCATGGTGGGAAGTTAGCATAGAGCAAATAAAAGATTCTGACATGTCATTAAAAAAAAACATTAAAGGAAACATTTCTAATACATTTGCATGGAAAAATATTAGAACAATGACAGTTATTACTTCATATGACGACACAGTCCGATATATAAATCATCAGCACTGAAGCAGCATTGCTTATGAATGAGTTCTGCTCCCCTTTCCTGTTTAAATAAATACGATGTCAATTACAGAAGCAAAGATTCCTCTTGCTCAAAGACACCACACATGTATTGTTTTATTCCAAATGTCAGTCAGCAGCCTCACTGATTACTACTAATGCTGGTTAAAGTTGACATGAGGTCCTGCCCAGTAAAAGTGAGTAACTCTAAAACAATTCCTAAAAACAGCAACAAATGAATATACGCAGTGTGATCCAGAAGAGCTGCACTCATACGGTGACTAACATGGGTCACGTGTTATTATCAGTTAATACCATACAGCGAGTGCTTATGCTCACATTATAGGGCTGAACATCATGTTAGTATATGACTCCTCTCTTAGAACGAGCATGTACGCACTTGTACGAAGAGGAAACAGAGCTGCTGAACTTTAACCTACACCATGAAATGAAACTGATGGAGTGCACTCTTGTACTGATTACTCTACACATAAAACATTGACACAACAAACCTCAGACTGTGTCCTCTGCAAAACAACACTAGAAGACAAGAACAGCTTTAAAGTGGTGGTCCATCAGACCCGCCCCTCCCTGAGCCTGGTTCTGCCGGAGGGTTCTTCCTGTTAAAAGGGAGTTTTTCCTTCCCACTGTCACCAAAGTGCTTGGTCACAGCGGGCCATATGATTGTTGGGTTTTTTTCTGTTGTATTACTGAAGGGTCCACTTCATAATATAGAGCATCTTTTGTGTTATTATGAGACATTATATGTATTATTTCAGATATTTCATATTTTAAATTTATTTAATTTACATTTATGATTCTATTCTATTGTTAAATCTTACATCTCGAACAGCTGAGTCACAGTTTAGTCCAAGAAAACTCTGTTCTCAGTCATGCTGCTGTTTTTCCTCAGTGTCAGTTCACATCATAGTGCTCCATTATCAATCACATGACCTACTTCTCTACACAGACATGTTCACTCAATCTATACATGGACACATGTGACCACCAACATGTGGTGCCGCAGTGCGTGAGCTGCTGATTTGATAATTCGACGTGATATTTGACAACTCACTGCAGACACATCCCAACCTGAATGAACTACAAATCTGTGGGAAACATGCAAATGTTGTGACAACTCTGAAACCTGTGCAGCCCCAGTTTCACCAAACATTATTTAAACCAAATGTTTTCTTTTCCATTTAAGCTCCACAAACATTTGCTTTCACCATTAAAAAACCCTCCCTAATCCTCGCTGGCCGGGTCAGCTGTGAACATTAAAAATCATTAATATGCTGCAGAACAATATAAGTAGGTCAATAAAAGGAGGCGCTGATGAAGAGGACAAGGGCACAGCTGTTCATGTGCATGCCCTCAGAAGCCCACTGCAGTGATCCACACATCCCTCATCTGATTGGGCTCACATGACATCATCAGACCAGGAACTCGCTCCCATTGGCTGGAGGTGATGTCATCATTCCGAGGAACAGATAAAGAGTGCAGGAACCCGCCTCTGGTCCTTGTGCCTGACTCAGCTCCGCTTTTCCTTCAGAGGTGGTCTCATTTTCTTTGTTTACAGTTTACATAACCCGGGTTCTGTCCTCAAAGTCACACCATCCTCTCAGGTCATCTGGAGCAGTGATGTTGATGTTTAAATACAGGGTACAGTCTTTGCTTTATCACTGCGATCCTGCCATCTGACTGCTTCTAGCTTTTTGTTTTTTAAAATCTGACATCATAGCATACTTGGACTCAATCAGGATTTTAACAGGTAATCTGCAAAAACAAATGACTGGTATGGTATGTGGGAGGAAAGAAAAGCTAAGATAAAAACACTCCCATGTTAATAAAATAAGTTGTGTTGTAATGAGTTTTTAGTCAAAACGGGAGGATTTCTTAGACATGTGTCACATAAAAGCTTTTCAGCTATAAATAAATACATATAATTAGAAATTGGGAGGAAAATAAATAGAGAATTATGTAGATTCTGTCACGAGGTACAGGAATCATATCTCCAGTTATTTTGGCATCATAAGGCTATATTGTTGTTGGTCTATAAAGGTGAAAAGTACATTTCCTCTCATAATTCATCATTTTAAAGTTGTCCTGTAACTAAATTACAAATACATCCTTAATCAATCACACTGCCCAAACAAGCTCATCCCTTTATAAATGGTTTAAATTTTACTTGAACCTGGAGTAACCAGATCTGACCCTTTCTGCTCCTCTGGGAGATTCCAGGAAGAAGAGGCTGTGAACTTTAACCCCCACCCGCATAATTCTGTTCAAACTCTGAACAATCATTTATAGCATTTTCTTAGAGCCATTGCCACAGCACTGATTATGGTTTTTACACAGAGAAGAGGAAAAACAACCAGTGGGAAACTCCGCGGGAACAGAGGCACAGCACAGCAGCCACATGCAGAGAGCAGTGGTGGACTAATGAGCTTCTGCATGGAATCAAACTACTAAACATGTTAAAACATAAAGCACAATCACACCCAGGACACAGCTTTCATTAGGTGGGGTTCAGACGCTGTTACACACAGAATCCTTTGTAATGCAGTAAAGGTAAAAACAAAACAAAAAAAACAACCCTGCAGTTATGAAATGTTTATTTGCCTGGAGACACAAAATTGTTATTTTCTTAAAGAATAAAAAAGGAAACTTCATTTACTTTCAGCTTAAACACAAACTTTCCTTGAGCTTTTTTTTTTAAATAAATTGTAGAAAGGTGAGAAGACAACTCTTTAATCAAAATATATTTAAAGCTATGATTGAACATTTAAATACAGAATCATGAAAAAGGAGCTTGTCTAAGTAATATCAAGCTTTGCAGAAGCACACCGGACCCGACTTGCTTCAGTCGAATGTGCTGCAGCTGGTTTCTGACAGGTTAGAGATTCAAGATTCAAAGTGTTTATTGTCATGCGTCACAAGAGAAAAAGGCATTTCTCTGTGCAATGAAATTCTTGTGCTGTCCACCCACAGATGCCGATTAATATATAGAATAAAACATAAATACAAATAGTACAAATAAATGAATGATGACAGAAAAGGTTGAAAGATTGAAACAGATGTGTGCAAAAGAGCTAAAGCAGAATATGCTGGCTTAATATGTAAGATGACCTGATGTGCAATATATATATATTTTATTACTGTTCAAAAAAATAGTTATAAAGAGTTAATGCACAGATGTTGAAATGAGCTGCACAGCTGCACGCAGAGACTGACTCCAAACCCTGACGAAACTGTTTCACTGACACGAAATGTAATGCCACCATCACAAGATAACGCATCCTCAGGTTTACTTGTGAACATAATCTCTTCATCTCTTCAGAGGAAAAAGTGCTGCTTAGATAAGTACAGGGTGGGCCATTTATATGGATACAGGGTAATAACTTGGGAATGGTTGGTGATATTAAAGTCCTGTTTGTGGCACATTATATCACATATACTAATGTGCCACAAACAGGACTTTAATATCACCAACCATTCCCATGTTATTACCGTGTATCCATATAAATGGCCCACCCTGTAGATTATTTTTATGTTGCCCGTTTAACCACAAAACTTTTCAACACCATAAGACACATCTAGGTGAAAAGTTACTATATGTACACAGCTGGATACAGAGGCAGTAACGGCAATTTTACCAATCTAAGCACATCGCTGAGGATCTGTGAGAGCATTAGAGAACAGCCCACCAGTAACAGCAGCTACAGGTATCACATAAAACACCACAAACCACATACAGACTCATCTACAGGAGTTATTCTGACTTTTGAACGTGCAGCACAGCCGTGTGCGTGTGCAGGCTTTACGCATTGTCTCCTTTCTGTGCTGCTGGATCTACTCACTGAACTTGCTACTTTTCCTGTGATACATGGCGCCCTGTTTGTGTGGAACGATGAGATAAGCTAAAACTGCAATATAATTTTTTTCCCTAAGTGTTACTGGATGTTGATTTAGAAATGAACGTTGTGTTTCCTCTATGTTCTTTTATGTAAATCAAACGATATCAAATTGTGTGCATATCGCCAAAATGCAGGGGGGTTAGGGGGGCACAGATACAGGTAAGCAGGACTTTTCCTGGGCATTTTTTAAAAACATAAAGTGGCGTTGAAAACACCCTGGATAACAAACATGTCTCCTGGATGCTGAAACAGGCTAAACAAAAAATTATTTTATTCTCTTTAGCAAATTAAACTTAATCTAAACCAAGAAGTTTATATTTATATTACATTTATATCCCCACTGTGGGAGATAGGTTAATTGATTAATTCAAATTGCCCATAGGTGTGAATGCGGGAGTGAATGTGAGCGAGGATGGTTGTCTGTCCCTGTGTGTTGGCCCTGCGACAGACTGGTGACCTGTCCAGGGTGTACCCCGCCTCTCGCCCTATGACAGCTGGGATTGGTTCCAGCGCCCCCCACGACCCTGAAAAGGATAAACGGAACCGAATGGATGGATTACATTTATATTACATTTTTCCTTCACTTTAGTTCTTTATTTATCTTTTGGCCTTCCCCCCAAAGGAGAATAAGCTTTACGAGAAGGCCCACACCTATTTTTACATATAAAGGAAAAACCCCTGGATATACAGCTCAGTTCTTCTCTTTTTCCACCTCCTTAACTGTACGAACTTTGGCTATATGTCATACAAATAAAAAAAGAAAGAAAAACTTTTCATCCTGTCCTCACTAGCTTTAGGTAATTACCTTCACCCTAATCCAAAATAGCTGCTCTCGTGTAGTTTCAGAGAGAAAAATATGACTGAGAGCGTCATGTGCTTTTTATCTCTCACCAAATGTGCACAGATGAGAGGCTGCACAGCTCGTGTGAGTCACCGCCGTCTCAGCGGGCCTGAATGCAAATCGGCTGATGTTTTTACACAGCTGTAAGCACAGAATACCCAGGAGGCTGCTGAACACGGTGCGGACGCTCTGTTCTGACCTCCTGAACTTTATGTGCTGCGAGATAAGAAAGAACCTTCACTTGAATCACTGAAGGTAAAAAGAAAAGCTTGAGCTTGGCCTGTGCCATGAGGAGCAGATAAACTGTAGATAAAAACAAATAAATCACTGACTGAATCCAGCACACTAACCTGCAGCGGTCTCCGTCAGAGTCCCTGCCAAGCAGGCTCCTGAGGGACCAACGAGAGCGGCGGCTGGGTGACGGACTACGAGACCAGGAGCGAGACGGCGGTATGAGGAGGTCATGTGACGGACTGTCCCGACCTTGCTTCGCTGTCCCCATCTCAGTAACCAAAGAGGGCGAGGGACTCTGATGTTGAACAGCTCCCCTCTCTGTGGACGACTGTATCACGATTTGTGGAGTTTTACCCCATTGCGGCTTATAAGCACAGCCTTGCTCTTCCCGTTTCCGCCTTTTGGTTCTTGTCCTACTACGGTGGGAGCCATGGGGTCGGTCGGAGCGCAGGGGTCTGGGACTAGGCGAACAAGACCAGGACTCTGTGTCCGAGGACGGCGGGAGGACGGTCAGCATTGGGACGGGGATGGGCTGAGCCAGAGTCATGCCCTCTGGTCTTGCAGGAGGGGACATCGTCATCTTTTGAGCTTTTCAGTCAAGGCCATCAAGAAGGATGAGCATTTAAAACCGACCACGTGTCGGCCACAGACAGCAACTTATTGATGACGCACCATGTTTCCTGTGAATTTAACAGATGTTCTTCTGAAGGTGCTGGTCAACTTCTCCTGAAGTGGTAAAAAAGGCAAAACAGCTCTCAAGTGAACAGGTTTGAGGGTTTCTTGCAGAGAAAAAATACGCAGCAGAAAACTTGTTGGCAGTCTCAGTTTCAGTTCTTCAACCAATCCACTTCCCGCTGTCCAGTCTGTACATATATGCTGGCAACGAGAGGCTAAAACGCTCTGCGATCCTCCCACTTCTGTGTTCAGCTTAGAAGTCCCACTCTTTTGAGTTTAGGCAGACTTTCCTGAGATAAGGAGCCTCAGAGAAAAACATAGCACTGTCTGGAAGGAGCCACCTGAGGAGCAACAAGAGCAGAAACCTGGCGTTCAAAACGCTGGCCTGCCTGGACCTGACCACAGCTATCATAAATCTGCTTCCTCACATACAAGTTGTTAAAGTGATGGTTTAACTGATTACAGACGTTTCTGTCAGACGGCAATGATTATCAGAAGACTGATCAATAGAATTCATCTGTAATGAGCTAATTTATGTTTGACTATTTTTGGATCATTTAAAGAAATTCTCCCTTCAAGAAACTCTGAAATAGCCAAAACTGTGTGAATGTTGGGGCTTTCAGATAACAGCCACTAATTAAAGCCTCAAGAGACCAATTTTTAAAACGCAGCTGCTCCAGAACAGATACGCAACCTTTATGATCAAACAAGCCAAATATGGGTAAATTAGCCGATAAACATTACTGATCGGTGTAAATGTTGTTTTATTTGTAAATTAACAAGAGATCCAAAAACCCCGAAAGAGCCTCTGTTGATTTAAAAGGGTTGATTTCAAGCGCAATGCCTCCTCCCTGCTCAGTTTTATTTGCTTTAGGTTTGAAACATTAAGAGATGCTGGAGTTTTATATCCTGCAGCTATAACTGTTCAATGGATCCTGTGAAAACATAAAATAAATAGCTAATAACAGCTACCACCTATATACCTCAAAGACGCCTCAACTCATAGTAAACTTTCAGTTTTCTAAGATAGCTTGTAAATTGAGAAAAAAAAATTGAATTTTTTTGTCAGAAAAGTTATACACCAGGGAACATTCAACTACCTTTTTTCCGATATGGTTCAATTGACTTAAACCTCAAGCTGAATTATGTTTACCAAATGGGCAGAAATAACAGCAACAACCCCACACTTCTTTTCAGTATGAGACACAAACACAAACTTTGGAAAATCTGTGGCTGGTATCAAGGCCCAGCTGGCACTGCCAAGGCCAACACTATCCGAAAACAGAGTGCAGACGGGTCCTCCAACAGAGAATCACTTTGTAATTACTTGTGCATCATTTTTTGTTAAAGTTTCTTGTGTTTACAAACTGAAACGACATTGTGCAAAACCCAGAATGTGTGTTAGTTTCAGTCTTTGGTTAAATTTGTTATCACAGCCCACCTGCTGAGGCTTTGGTGCAGATGTTTATAGAGATTTTGGAGGTCAACACTCCTGCCTTCAAAACTGCTGTGTGTTTATATGTTTTTGTAATAACTATTGTGAACTTCTTAAAATCATGATCCTCATAAATACTCTCTGCATTAGAGCAAAAACACTAAAGCTACACTGACACCAATGAAACATAATCATAACATTTTCAAACAGTGAAACGAGGAAATCCACTCTGCAAACTGAATAAAATAATATTAGCAAACGCGAAGCTACGATAACTCTGATAACTCCGTGTGTTACGATAACCTGTGTGTGTCCATTGTTTGCCTTCAAAGCGTGAACTTCCAAGGCTAGGGCCCCGGCACGTCTGACAGTATTTGATGTGATCTGTTTGAACAAGAACAATCTTGGCACAGACTTGTTTGCCCAGAGTAATCCAGCCACCGTGATCCCCGTGCACACACGAGCGAGCCTTATCTGTCCCCGCCGTGAAACGAAGCTCCTCCGACTGCACCAACAAACACACCGACTACAGCCGAGTCAGACGCACTAGCTCTGCGGTTTAAACTGTGCAAAAGTCTGCTGCTCGGTTCGTCGCGGTGCAGAAAATAACCACTTGGAAGATTTCCGACCTCCTGCCACCCGTTAAACAGCCGCAGCGCAAAGAAAGACCACCGAGGCGCAAAGAAGAACCAAGAACAAACTTTTAGAGCCTTAAAACTCCTCAAAAGTCCGTAGAAGTCCTACCTCCCATTGGACGAGTTTCCTCCGTTTCTGTTATCCTGTTCGGCCTCGAAAACCAGCCGGGCCACGGTGCGGGACGTGATGTTAAAATCCACTTTCTCACAGGAACACATCAACATGCTTCGGATGCACAGAGAGGCATCAGCCGGCCGGCTCCAGCTAACTGTTAGCCCCTTTAGCCAGCTAACCTTAAACACAGACCCGAGCTCTGAAGGCCACGACAATGATGCCGCTCAGACTTTATTCGCAGCACAGAAAGTTCCACTTACGCCTCCTCCATTTCACTTTTTTTAAAAACACACCCTCCCTCACCCTGTTCTTAAAATGAATTCAAAGATAAAGACCAAAGTTAGCTCAGCACTGGAACCAAACTAACTCGCTATTGAAGTAACAGACAAAGCGTTTTTGTCGAAAAGTGAAAAGGACGAGACCAGGGCGACCAGCTTAGTGCGCGGGGGGGGGGAGCTGTGCTAAACCTCATCAATAAAACACAACTCCTGCTGTCTTTTTCATAAATAAACACACAAAACACACACAAAAATGTTTAAGTCTATATGTTATGATTAAATGAATTTTTCGATGTATGTGCACACACACACACCTAACAGCTAAACGAAACGAACCCCCCACGGTCAAACTTTGTGGTACGATCCGAGGAAAATAACTGTCCTGACGATGTGTGGCGAGAAGAAGAGTGTTTACATCAAACAAACGAAACCTGCTGAGAACTGGTTTTCAGTTTAGCTTCCATCAGCTTTAACCTTCGCATTATTCACTTCTGTCACCTCCAGCTGGGTCTCTATGACGCGGAGGCTCTTTTACTTCCAGGACAAGGAAAAAAAATAAAGTAAAAATAAATTCGGTGATGTCACAACAGCAGAGGTTCTGGGCAGCAGGTATCTGACCCGGTGGGAAATCCAAAGATTTGGCTTAATTTCAGAGTTTGTTTGAAGGGAGCAAATGTTAACCACCGCTGATGCAAAGGAGCATAGCGACCTCTTGTGTTTAAAGAGGCCTACTGCAACAACTAGTAACCCCACGCGCTGGAAATACTGCGTGTCCGTGGGTCCCTATTAAGTGAATAACAGTCCTTTAAGAAATAAGAGTGTGATTGACATCTCACCTGCTTCCGCTTGCAGAAGCATCATTTGTAGGAAGGATGCAGTCTTTGGGCGATAGGTATACCAGGTCACCTGGTCTGCAGTGGAGAATAAAAGCAAACCCAAATAATGCAAATGCATAACTGTAGACGAGGTTTTGTTTGAAATTCATTTAATATATTAAAATGCCATTTTAAAGGAACGGCATAGCAGTTTCACGCTTTACAGTTACAGAATTAAAAAATACAGTTTTTATCTAATCTTAATAAAGGTCAAGAAGCCACATTATAAAGTAAGTGGTGGCATACGTACACCTCACGCAGGACATTATTTATGTAACAGAAAAAACAAAATTCAGTGAGAATCTCGGGTATTCTGTATCATTTTCGAAAGAAATAATTATTTTCCATTTCCCCGTGTAATATTATCACTACTGAGACAGGATTTATCAGTCTGTGCTCATATTGCTTAAACATTTAAACAAAGTAACAGTTTAAGTGTGGATTCATTCATATTTTTCATGCTCATAATCTTTATTTTGACTGTAATGTCTTAATGAGAATTGGTGTAATTAAGATCTGCAAATATGAACTAAACCTTTCACCAGAAGGGGCAGCATTTTGAAACGTTTTCAGAAGCAACATGTTCTCATCCTAAAACATAACATATCAACGCTATGTGACAAATCATCGGGATAGTACGCTTTTGGAGGTATGAGAGTGAATCTAGACATGTACATTTATTTTACATTCTGATCATGAATCGCTTTGGAACACACTACCTGATATGGTTAAGGTTAGTGTTAGCGCTGGAATAGACGGCTGGAGCGTGTGTTACCGCTGTTGGATTCCATCCACAATCGTACCATAGGGATGCGGAAGGTTACATTTCGCGTTACTACGATACGCCTCGGGATGTAACAAATCATCGGTATGTTACGTGTTGGGAATGAGAATGGATGGATTTCAAAAGAAAATAGCCCTGAACTCGTTTCCTGTGAATTAGAATAAATTCCTTTTTACTTGTTAGGTTAAATAACGGGGTACATCAACTTTGTGCTCCATCTTCTGGTATAAAGTGAAAGTGGTATTGCATTAAAGTACAGTTCAAGTTCAGTTGATAGCGATGAAGTCATAGCTGTAGATGTTTCTTCTTATTCTGTTCATCGTTTTAGTGAATTCTGTAAGGTTTTAAATTATTTTATGAAAAGACTAATGCAGAATGTTTAAGATCAATTTGCGATCTTACACATGAGAAGAAAAAACCCCTCATAGTTGCAGTGGGGGTTTTTCTGCCTCCTCCATCAGGCAGAGGTATTCATGCAGGCAAAAAGAGATTCAGAGGTGGCATGAAATCATAATTCTCATTTTTGGTAGCAATAAAAGAATTTGTTGTTGAAGAAAAATCGACCTGTCATAGTTATATACATCTTTAATGTTTCCCAAGAATCGCCATTGAAATCTGCACCTGTTAATGTACAGGCATGTACAGACATACAGAGAAGCTTTAATTATTGTGACATCATTGGGTCACAAGAAGATGCAATATACTTTATTGATCCCCCAAGTTTTGAAGTTTCTGTGTTAAATAGCAGCTAAATAGTTATCAAATAGCTCCATAAAATAAAAAATACGATGCTCAGACAAACTAATTTAACAAGGTCACAAATACAAGACAAAAACAGCACATTTAAACTGGAAAAACCAAAATCTAATAAAGGAGCTCAGTGATCATCTAAATAAGATCAATCTCTGTGTGTTGTGGTTTGTGTGGAAACGATTTGTGTGTCTCTCAAGGTTTTTACAGTTTTAGGTGTTTTGCATGCAAAGTTTAACTTTATCATATTTACAACCTATATTTGAGATTTTATTGATCTGTCACTATACCGGACTTTCTAAAAGTCCATATTTACATAGCTGTTCTTGCACTTCAGCAGCTCAACCACGTTATGAAACAGAGACATTTGTAGTCCTTTGAGGAGAAAAACTCATATAAAGAAGTTTTTTAGTCTTTAACTACACAACCACTTTTGAATTGTCTCTAACGTACCTGTCAGTTTTGATCCCGAGCCAGCAGCTGCCTCTGCATCCTCTCAAACTGATGACAAAGCATCACAGTGACTTGGCAATTTCAGATTCTCCGTAGCTTCTGTGAGGCATCTCGGGTGTTTGTTCCTCCGCCTCCTGCAATCAACGCCTCGCTGGGCGCTGCCGCTGCTGCTGCTGAGCTCCGAGTCACATATGCAGGAACTGCTGCGCTCCAGGTTACAGGGAGTTGTGTTGTTGAGCACTTCTGGCTGCTGAACCATGCGGAGCAGGAGGGGCTGGAAACTCAATCTGAGCTAAAAATAAAGAATCATCACCAGCATAGTGAGATAGGAGGTGTGTCACTCACTGTGTGTACGCATGTGTTGGGTCACAGAGGTGCACACACACACTCACACACACTCACACACACAGGGGGTTTATCATGTGTCAACATTTCCTAGAAGTCCCCCCTCCCGTATGTTCTGCTCTGGGAATTTCTTTAACCCTCCTGATTTTTGCTGCCATTATCAATCACAGACACACACAAGGCCAAAAAAGAGCAAAGAGGTAAGGACGCTTATCGCTTTAGTTACATCACATGACGACATCCTTGACCTCCAAATCAACTAAAATACACAAACGCACACAAACACGGCGTGTGTCCCACCGCCTGCTCACATTTTAATTATTTTCCCCAAATATTTGTACGACCTTACAGAGGGACGTGTTCAGGTTCACCTCACGCATCACGAGCCATTCCCCTTTAAAAACAACCCAGCCCGCTACATTCATCACGCCACCTCACCGCCTGCATCCTCCACGTGAATGTCTTTGTCAGCACGCAAGTTGAGGCCTTCAGTCGATGTCTGCTTTGGCAGCCTTGACTTGAGTGGCCTTGTTTCTGTGGCAGGCATTGACCGACTGTCAGACTCTCCAATGGTAGAAATCAAGACAAACCGAATATTACATTTAGTGGCTGAACACGAGGGAAGTGCCGGGTTTGAAATCAGGTTTAAAGAGGCTGATGAGTGCAATTTACAGCGCTAAGCAGGACAGGCAGGAAGTGTGAAAGAGTCAGTGTGGAATATTCAGATGGATTTAAAGCAGGAACAAGAGATGTGGTGTCTAAAAGAGGAGAGGAAACACGTTTTTAAAGGAGCTGGGACATGATGTTTAATAAAAACTCATCATTTTTAAATCACTTAATCCGCGGCTGTCAGATTTATTTCGGTTCATGGGTTATCTTCACGCCAAACTTTCCTTTCTTTGGTGCAGCCTTTTCTATTTCCTCCAATCTTCTCTCTGTCCTTGTTTTCATTCATTCCTTTCCTTCATTCCTTCCTCTGGCCTAGCTTCCTTTGTTGTTTCTTCCTTCCTTTTCTGCTAAATGTGCCTTCCTCCTTTCTTCTTGTCCATCTTTCCTTATTTTGTTATTCTTTCTTCTTCCCTCTTTTGTCGCTCGTCTTGCTTTAATTGTATTTTTTTATTGCTTCCTTCTCCCCCCTCTTTTTAAAAATCTTTTTTGTTCTTCTCCCTTTTGATATTTTCTTCATTTTTAACATTTCCCCAGTTTCCTTATTTAGTTCTCACTCGTCTTTCTTCTTGACTTCCCCCTTTGTTGTTTATTTCTTTTCTTTTTCTGTTCCTCCATCTTTCTTTTTTCAACACTCCCAGTTTTCTCTGTCCCTTTGCTGTTCTTTGTTTCCTTTTTGATCTTTTCTCACTTTTTCTTTATTTCCTATTTGCCTGCTGTCTTATGAGTACACCTGTGTATTTTATTCATGCGTTTAATACATCTTTAACCTTGTAACGAGTCAGATCAGTAAAACCATTATATACTGTCGAGTTTACCCCGACCCCCATTAAATATTTCACTTCTTAAATGTGAAACTTTTACTTTTGTCTTCTTTTAACATACATTGTCTCACTGAGTTTATTTTAAATGTGCAACACTTCTGATGACTAAGCTTTGATAGAAACTGCAGTTCTTTTCTTAAAGTTGCCACAAACGTGTTGTTGTTTTTGTATCTCTGCTGAGGCGTCCTTATGGATTTCTGTGAGTACAGCTGGAAAACACATCTAAGTTCTGGTAAAACCTGCAATCAAACTAGCAAAGTCTGTCTATGATTCAGAGACAGCATCATTTTAATGTTGATGGCACATGAGGACAGCAACAAGCATTGGTCCCCTGGATGATTTTGATATTTTACTGGAGAAAATTTGAAAACTGCACTTTGAGTGAATACCGAGGGTCATATTGTGGGAGATGCTCAGTTAAAGTTTTGGTGCAGTGGTTCCTTTTGGCTCAAAAAGCCTTCCCAATGTGGTCATGTTTAACATTTGTAAATGTTTATGTCTGTAAAAATATCGAACCATGAAGGAAAATGTTGAACTTTTTACTGAAGTTATTGTATGAATGAAAGCAGCTGATTGTGAGCTACCCTTTAATCTCTGAGCTGCTTTTGTTTCCACTTTGTTTGTTTAACAAATCCTATGGTGGTTATTTTGCATGTCAGCCCTGCAGCTCCTTTCAGGAAAGAACGAACATGAAACACAGAACAGTAAACTGTGTGTATCGTAGTACACACTGAGAAAGATTATACGTCTGTTTGGCCACAACAAATTTCACTGTATCTGAAGTTATATGTAAAGTTTTCCTCTTTTGCAGGCTTGTGATTTGTCAGTGTTTGAATCAGAGGACACTTGGCTGTAGTGTTGCTGTGGCGGTCACGTTGTGGTTGTGGTTCAGGTCTCATCTTCTCAGGTTTCGTGCTGGCTCTCAGCGTTCGTAATGCCCAACTCTCCTGGATTCACACGCTCTAAATTTAGCTGCCTTAAAGTCAGACAGGACAGCACGGGAGACTTAAAACTCCTGAAACACAGAGACTCAACTTTTTGATATAAATGAAGCATTTCCCGTGCTCTGAAGCTCTCTTTTTGCCTCAGGGAAATTAAAGATTGTTGAGCTGTTGGACCAATGGGAAAATCAAAGTGTGGATTCACATGGAAAATGAAATTCATTGGGAATCAAGAGGCAGACCTGTAATCTCAGACAACACCGATATTTCTCTGCAGGCTTGACCGAGGCTCCCGCAGAGATGAGACTCTACTTTTCTTTGTTAGTTGTCTTCAGTCTTTTTGGTAAGTCCAAAAAAATCCTTCCTGTTCTTCAACTTTAACTTTTAACTCTGAGAAACGATCAGTGCTGGTGGCTGAAGTTTTGCTCTAATACATGGAAACCCTTTACTTTGACCGTAAAGCTCTCTTATTCTGGGAAGTTGAAAATGACTATAAACGCAATAAAACTAAAAAAGTTAACGAATTTAGTTTGTTGGACAAATATCATCAGATTCAGTGATCTGACAGTCATGGCGGCCTTTTCGATACAATGTTGCATAACTGTCTTCATAACTGTCTGTGACTGGTTACATTTATTCTTTAGTTTCTTCTTTTTTGTTTATTGTATTTTACAAATAAACAAATCCTGTTTTATTTCTTATTTTTTGCATTGCATTGCATTTCTACTGTGTCTTTATTTACAAAAGATGATATAAGAATATCTGCATCTATCTGTAGCCCGCTGTCCTTCTTTTCAGCCTTTGTCTCATTTTTCTCCAACTGCAGTCACTGTGTTTTTCTTGGTGTTGACATGTAGAGTTTAATTAGAAATAAAAATACTCACTTATTGCTGTTTCCAGTAGCCGTTACACCTGCACACCTGCGTTTTCCGTCTGTGTGTTGTTGAAGTTGGGGCGGGGACGACAGAAACAGACTGGACGCTTCCTCAAAGAGACGCTGTTCCTGTTCGATCCATCATTTGCATCCGGAAGGACTGAATGATGCCTCTGTTTTGTTTTTCTGTATACAAGCAATGATCTGTTCAATGACATTTGCACACATTTCCAGATTTGATGATAAGAAGAGAAGAAACACGGACAGATGTGTTTTTTAGAGTGACAACGTGCAGCATGAAAGTTTCCTGGAGCTGAATCAGTCTGATGACTCGTGTATGTGAGGGCTTTACTCACATACAGTTAATGTTACATGCAAAACATGTCTAACCTCCAGAGTTTTCAGCTTTTACGACTGTCTGTCTGATGATTACAGTGTTTGTTTTTGCCTAAATGAACACTGACTGGACACATCATTAGGTACATTTTGTTAGTACTTTTGGCTTCAGAACTGCAGTAACTCTTTATGGCACTGATTCAACAAGGTACTGAAAACATTCCTCAGAGATTTGGGGCCAAATTAAAATGACAGCATAACACATTTGCTGTAGGTTGGTTATTAGACCAGGAAACATTTTTCCAGTCTTCTGTTGTGCAGTTTTGGGGAGATTGTGTGAACTGTAGCTTCAGCTTCCTGTTCTTAGCTGACAGGATGAACACCCGGTGTGGACTTCTGCTGCTCTTCTGCAAACCTTGGTTCCAACAAGTGGTTATTTGAGTTTCTGTTGTTTGGAGTTGCTCTGGTCTATGACATCAACTAAGTATTCCAGCAGAGAATGGCTCCTCCTGCGGCTCCTGGATGTTTCCTGTTTCTCTGTAAATACGAGAGATTAATCCAGTTTTTTGGTCTTCATTCTGATGCTGAGATTGAACTTCAGCAGGTCGTCTCAAACATGTCTTCATACATGGTAAATGCATTTAGTTCCTGCCACATCACTGGATGATTAGATGTTTGTGTTAGCGAGCAGTTCAGTAGGTCTACCTAACAGAGTGCATGCAGGTGTTTTATTGATACGTGTGTGACTGTATTCTTCATGTGCAGGGCGATTAAAACTATTTTGGTCTGTTATGACATGATTTATGTCGCTTTTTCTTCTTATTGCAGCCTGTGTGCTAAATTATGTGATATGTGTGTGTAACTGGAAAGACATGAGCTTTTTATTTTGGGTATTTTTGCCTTTAGTTTTATTCTTTGTCTCTCTACTTCTTGTTTAAGTAAAGTTTTGCTTGCTTGACAATTGTGACTGCTGACAGATTCACAAAGTTCTGATTTATTTCTGCTTTCGTATTTTCTCTCTGTCTGCTTCTATTTTATATTTCTTCTCCTACTTCTTCTTCCCCTCGTCCTCTCTCTGCAGTGTCTCAGTGCCATGCCGGCTGTTCTGAGGTGGATTCTCTGACTGAGGCTGTGGCGGGAGAAGGATTCCTGCTGGGCTGCATCTCCTGTAAGAGACGAGAGGAGGTCCCTGCACGAGCCACCGTAGACTGGCATTTCAAGCCTCTGGGAGAGGAGGAGTTCAGGCATGTAAGTTCAGCAAAGTTCTCTAGAGACTCAGGTAGTGGAGCATCAAACAAAAACGTCACTGGATTTTTTTTCTTTTTATCGTTGATGTTTTTTCTTGTTTCTTGACACAAACATAAAAAAGAGCAACACTGTTCTGGACCACTTTCTACAGAATAACAGCATCACTCACATCCAGCACAGTGTGGATGGAGTTTGCACCGGAGAACCCAGTGCGGGGAAAACACCTGCACCACTCTGTGTGGGCAAATAACTCCACAGACACAAACACCATGGCATAAATTACACAGTAAACTGCTGCCACCATGGATACGTGTTGGAAAATGGATGGAGGGATAGATGGATGAGTGGATGGAGGGATGAATGGGTGGAGGGAAGGATGATGGATGGATAGATAGATGCATGAATGCACGGATGAGGGATGGATGGATGAATGAATGGATGGGTGGATATATGAGGGATGGAGGGAGGGAAGATGAACTGTTTTATTTGTCCGTGTCTACCTTTGTTCATCTTAGATCAGCGGTCCCCAACTTTTTTTGCACCACGGACCGGCCTTTAAGTTGTCGCAGATGAACACCACAAAATAAAACGATTAGCGGTGCCAAAAAAAGAAGATTTATTCATAACACACAGGAAAAGACCCAGAGAAACCGAGTTAATGATAAAAACGATAAAAAACCATGAAAAACATAAATTTCACACCTGAGCCTCGACTCTCACGGCCCGGTACCAGTCCATTGGCTGGGGGTCGGGAACCGCTGCCTTAGATGACTGATCACTGACTGGTGGAGCGTGTGAGGGTCCATACATGTAAGCTCACATGTATCCCTTCAAACTTTTTTATTATGACGTGTACCCCTGACACATCTCTGACGAGTTTTTGGTCTCAGTCATTTGTTTAAAGTCCTACTGAATACATGGTGATATTTATTTGGTACAATATGTTTCCTATTAGAGCTCAAAAGGACAATAAAGCAGGGGATGTTTTAGAGCAGGCCTACCTTGTCACCGATCAGCTTATGTGTGTCTATTTCTTTATGTTCTATTCAGATATAAGTGAGGGAAGAAGTACAACTAAATTCCCAGTTTTTTAATTCTTTCCCTATCTCAGATTTTCCACTATGACTATCCTGTGGCTGACATCCTCCATGAAGACTTCAGCCACCGCCTGGTATGGCGCGGGACGCTAAATGATGACATTCAGATGGGAACCGTGTATGTTAATAATGTCACCTTCAATGACACTGGGACGTATCGCTGCACCTTCCACCGTACCCTCTTCCTGCCGCTGTCTCCTGGGCTTGTCACTGTGGAGAAGGAGGTGGAGCTTAGTGTGGTGACTGTAGGTAAGGAGGATGGATTTAAATCCTTCAGTTATACAAAATATTGTTGTTCCAAGCAGTGTTACAAAAGATCTTCTTCTCTATGCATGTTGGGCGGATAGAAGAGAAGCTAATATGGGAGAAATATGCCCCTGCTAGTCTTCTCTCTGGAGCTTCATTGTCAGTTCCTGTTTCCCAGCCAATCGAGAGCTGACTGATGTGATCTCGGAGATAATGATGTACGTGCTGGTCACGTTCCTGCAGCTGTGGCTCATTGCGGTTCTGATCTACTGTTACAAGAAAATCTGGGATGAGCACGAAGCACGTCAAGCTAAAAAGGCTCAGGCTGGGTAAGTCATGTCTGCTGTCCAGGTGATCTGTTCACAGGAAACAGGTCATTTTGGTTGTGTTGGTTTTATATCTAAAAAGATTGTTTTGTCTCCTTTGTGCACTTGTAGACAGGGAGAATCTAAAGATAACTGTGACGGGGTGCAGCTAGACTAACATCAGCGGTGAGCTGCTGTATAAATTCTCTGTTCATGGAAGAATGTCTTTCACTTTGATTTTTGTGATTGTATTTTTCATTTTTTATATCCATCAGATTGGATTGGAGCTCAGGCAGAAGATCAGAGCATTTTTTTCTTTGAGATGGACCTGCTCATTTACACCTTCGTGTTTCTTTTTCTTTTGTGGACTCTGCCAGAGCGGCTTTGCATGATTACAATTCAAAATAATCCTTATTTATCTCATGCTGGACCTCGATGAAGCCTCTCAGATTGTCCTCTATGTTAAACAAGCTGTTTATTTCCCTTTTAAGGCATTTTTCTTCTGATTGGCTGCCCCTCATATGCAACAGATTTGAAAATGTGGGTGTACCTGAGATGACCTTATTAGGGATATCCCCTCTCTCTTGTGTCATACAAACCCAAGAGTAGATAAATCTGAGTGTGGGCAGTCTGATGCCTGTGCTGTAATTTGTAATGCAAACATCTTCCACTGTAACATCGCATAAATGACAGGGGGAAAGGAAAACCTCCACTTTGAGTGGAGAGCTTTAAAGGTGTGAGTAACACCTTTAAATTACTAATGTTTATTATCTCATAAGTCATATTTACAAAGCATCTATTAGTCCCTCATCCTGCATTACTTTAAAAACACTAAGCCTTCAATGAAGAGTTTACGGTCAGCAATCTCCGAACAATGAAAGTGTTCGATTAAATTACTGCTTATTTGCCACAGGTGAGCTGTACTCAAGTTACCTACTATACTTATTAGAGACTTACAAGTTAGCAGTGACTCGAGAATATTCCTTCTCCATCAATAATTCCAGATAAATGTGGTCTGTTCTCCCTGTGTGCATTCTTACACCCCGGCCTAGCAGAAGCTGGAGCAATACACAAGAAGAGCCAAAAAAAAGAAAAAGCTCACACTCCCTGCTCCAGTAGGACAACACGGCCTCGGTTTTACAATGACTAGCGGTTTTATTAAACTCAAAAGGTAGCGAGCGTCAGGGTGGGCATTAAACAGAACTGACTTAATGAGAAAACCCAAAAGAAAATACAGGCCTCCCACCTGTCTCCCTAACAGGAGAAACGTTTCTCAAAGAAAACGGCTTCCCTCCCCTACAGCTACCAGGTCAACAATAGAGATCTTTTTACACTATCTACAATATCTGCAGCCTAGCTCTTCTTATCTAAGAAAACTCAATCACACCACACACGGGGCTAACACACAGCTTGTTGGAAACAGGAAGTAGGTGGAGCCGCCAGTCCAGACAGGTCCAAATTTATAGCCGGCCTCATTCAGTCTTCTACTAATGGTCAGGCTCCACCTGCAAACTTACACAAGCACAAGCACAGGACAAACAACGCCACCCTCAGGTGTGGTGAGCAGCAACAACACAAAATCATGACCTGGATCATAACACTCCCCCATCTAACATTTCTCCCACTCAAGAAATGCTTGACCCATTTACCAACCATTTGACGTGGATAAAATGATGGACAGAATCTGACAACCTCAGTTTTCAATCCTGGCCAAAAATAATAGCAGGAAACTCTATCATAAGATCTCCTAATTCCTAAATGATCGTGGTCAAGGCCTAACAAGCAATACAGCATCATCAGCACAACACGGGTTGGGTTCCAAGTGCTCGCCGCCTTGCAGCACAGAGGCAGGCAGACAAGGTAGAATCAGACTGCTGAGCTCTACTGAATTGCTCTTTGTCTACTGCTAGACACAAGTTGTTTGGTATCCCAGTAAACGCCACAGATTCATTCTTATTCCCAGGCAAAGGCTTGACAGGAGTTTTAGGCTCCTTAAAGAATGTATGGGAAATGTCCACTGCATCACCAAGGTCTGTGCATGAGCAACCACACATGCTAAACTGCAGAGACACCGGCCCAGATGGTGCATGACCGAAAACATCTGCAGCAGGGTTTTCAGCAGCTTCAGGGGTGGCAGGGAACATCTTTCCCCCAGCGAATTCATTTCCAAGAATAAGATCAACACCCGCGACTGGTAGCTGATCTTTCACCCCCACCTGCTCTGTGCCTGATACTAAGGGGAAAGTAGGGTAACTGTGTGAAGCGGCATGTGCATCGTAATTCCCCACACCAACAAATCTGCGCCATAGTATGACTGGTTGGAAAAAGGCATAATAACACAACGTGCCACAGATACAAGTATCCCTTAAAATTGTGAGGGAACCTTGTCCCCCTCCCTCCCAGTCAGTGAAAGAAATCCTTTAGAGATAAAAGACTTGAAAACCTCATCCAACTCTACTGCTGGCTTAATGCGGGGACTGTGGTGATCGACGGTGGACGGACACTCTCGGCTCTATAGATGAAGCAATTTTATTCGACAACAGCTCCTTTTCTGTTAGCACTGGGCACACAGCTGTGAGAGTTCGTGACAGTAGAAACATTTAGTTCAATTCTGGTTTATTTCAGAATAAAGCTGATCAGCTGATGTGATGCTCCGTGACTGAGCTCAAAGCGTCCCTCACTCTGTTTTTAAAGCATCAAGATGGACGAAGTCAAGATTAAAATAAAACTGCATTCACACTGGAAGCCTTTCACTCATCACTTTGAAGATGATGGCTGGTCATATCCCAGGTTGCCTAGGTAACCCTCTAATATATCTACTGTCAGGTCACATGTCAAGTAGTGTCTGGTGCTCTCATTGGTCACTCGCCCTCCTTAAAGCGTGTCTTTGTTCTGTAGTCCTCCCCTTGCTCAGATGGCCCCGCCCCTCCCTGAGCCTGGTTCTGCTGGAGGTTTCTTCCTGTTAAAAGAGTTTTTCCTTCCCACTGTCACCAAAGTGCTGCTCATAGGGGGTCATATGATTGTTGGGCTTTTCCCTGGATTATTGGTCTTTATCGTACAGTATAAAGTGCCTTGGGGCGACTGTTGTTGTGATTTGGCGCTGTATAAATAAATTTAACTGAAAACAAGTCTCATTCTTTGACTGGCACTTTGCCTACTTTCACACACTCTGATGAATGATTTGGGATAAACTCAAGGTTCAGTGTCTTGCCTAAGGATGAGTGAAGGCTAGAGGAGCTGACGATCAGCTAGCCGAATGTATTTCTGGTCACCATGTCGCTGCCAGTGTGGTGTAGGCCCGAGTCTTGTGTCACATGCTAAGTTGGCACAAGCTAAGGTGAATCAGTCTTGTAACTGATTCAGTCATAATTTCACAGTCTTGGAGGAGTAAACAGGAAGCATTGGAAAGGAGACTGTTGGTTATTGGCCCATTAGTTGTTTTAAAGTGCAGGTTCTCAAAGTGAGGCCCGCTGACTCAGAGCTGAACATCTGGTAACGGCTCACAGTGGGGAGTAGGAGAGAACACACTTTACCTCCAATCATCTGCAATTCAAGTCAGAATGTATGAAACATTAGAACAAAATGAGACGAGAGCATTTTTTCCTTATTTCAACTATTTATGGGTATAGTTTTGTATTTAATATTAATTTTTCTATTATCACTAATTATTGTTAATTTTCCCACCAAGAGCCTTGTGGGGAACTTTATTTCAGCCTATTCACAGTTCTGATGATTGGAAGCAAATAATTGAATTTTAAGAGGATATTTACAAAATTACACTGCAGAACAGCATTCTGGGTAATGCTAGCTAGTCAGCTAACACTGTGCAGCGTGAAGAACAGTGAGGAGGTGGAGGCTGGAGGGAAGAGAGCAGAGACCAGCAAGAGCAAAACGACGCCATTAAATACTCTTTATGTTAACTCTGGTTTAAAAGCACACACAGTGACGTCTAATTAGACAAAGGTTGTACGATCATATTTTTGTTAATATTTGTCCACTGTTTTTGCTACACTGTTTCTAAACACAGACACACGTGTGTGTATTTATTTTATTTAATTGTAATCCTGACACTAAAACCACATTTTGAGTGTAAAAATGCCTTCAAACTCGAGGGGACTGGGGTTTTGGTCCCCACGATGGCTGTTTGTCCCCACAGTATAGTAAACTATCCATCTTTGGTCCCCATGAAGACGTTAAAACCCATCCACACACACACAGTGGTGAGAGGACATTTGGAGGTGACTGTGCTGTAACTCAATCTAGTCTGAGCTGTGCTGCAGACGATCCAAACTGCCTCTGGTCTGAAAGCAGCTTTGTTCTTCCTGCTCGCAGCCCGGCGCCGTCCCTGCAGCGACACACACTCCCTCTGCAACACAACCCGGCCGAGCACATACACATCTGACAAGCTGCTGTCCGGATGCTCAGAGGAGCATGGATGGTGATCCTATGAGCAGCACTGAAATGTTCATATCTGACATGCAGTCAGACTCATGATACATAATGAAAGTAGTGACATTGTACTGGGTAATGCTGCCTAAACAAGGCCTGATGTAAAGATAATAATCTTCCTGCAAAGCTGCTGCTTGGACCAGCACAGGGGAGTGAAATTAGGACACCCCTGCTGCCTTTGACCTTGCCCTGTGACCTCCTGGTTTCATTAAACGTGTTGACATGTTGAGCATGTTTATGGGTGAGGACTGAGCATTAATACTCAGGGTTCAGCGACTAGCTGCTTCTTTCCTCGCTGGAGACGCACGGGTTGATGTGAGTCCTTCTCAGGTAAGTTTTTCTCTCTAATGCATGAAGATTCAGTCAGGATGTGTGTGCACAATGAAATCTGTAAACATCAGTAACGATAAGACAAACTCGATCATCATCCCCGAGAATGTGAGAACCCTGATATTGATTTGAAAAATGTGAGCTGCCTCTCAGATTACACCTGATTACACCTCCCACTTGCCTCCCTTGTAGTTTATTTTAAATCTCAGGTGAACGGGCTGAAAACTGGAACTAGACCTCTCAGGTTAAGATCATCAGTTTTTTTTATCACAAATTTTCTTCTGATGATTAAATATGTAAATGAGCCATTAAGTATTTAAATCTTTTCACAACATATTTCTTCATACTGCATAAAGTCACATTGAAATGAGTGTTTTTATTGGGCTGCTGCACAAGGGAACAAGAACTAAGCTGAGGGGCTGAAAGATTGGAGAGTCGTGTAGAAAACATTGGGACAAGTTTTACTTTCTTTTGTTTTTAGGTGAACAGCTGTTTGTAAATGTGATGACAGAAATATTTAATCACTTTATTTAAGTAATAGTCATAATCGCAGTTGAAGAATAGAACAAAAGTTATGAAAGTACTCATGGAGGATCCTAAACATGATATTAGTGATTACTGTATATATCAGTTCAGTCACTTATATAATACCTGCCAACGTTTCCCCTAATAATACATCATCATATAATAATAGATTTATGTTTTAAAATCTGCCAAATAATAAGCAAGTAAAGCTGAATGGCTCCTTGTATGTGAGGCCCCACTGGGACGACAACCCACAGAGACGTCCTGCAGAGGCTGTGTCTCTGCGGTGTCCCTCTGGAAGAGCTGGAGAAGGTGGCGGGGAGCAGAAGGCCTGAGCGTCTCTGCATGACCCCGACCAGAGAAGCAACAGAAAATAGATGGATGGAGTGCAAGTAATATACAGTCTCTGCAAAACATGGAAATACTTATATAAAGTAAAAGTATATTAAAATGTACTTTTACTTGAATAAATCTACTGTTCAAAATCTGAAAAATCAAGTGAAAATTTTTACAAAATTAAAAGCTTTTTAGAAATATATTGATTGGTTGTAAAGACTTGAAAACTGAATAATCTGCACAGCGTGCGGAGCACTGCAGCCCTCGCTGTGGGAATCACGACTCCTCTGAACGACTCACTCAGAATTTTTAAACATGAGTTTTTAAAATCACTCCACAAATGAAAAAGTATTATTCATTTGTCGTGTACCAGAGGCATATATCGCATTTCTAAATAACTGCATTTCTCTATAAATTTTTCTTTTTTCCTAGTTGCAGTTTGCTGAGTGCCCAGCAGAGGTCAGCCATGTCCCACATCAACAGTACCGAGCTGCAGTCTCTCCTTCTCTCCGTCCTGCAGCACTGCCTCAACAGCACGAGCTTTCTGTCTCCTGCAGGGCCTGCTGAGAACTTCACTACCCAGCAGGCTGTGCAGCACGTGGCTGCAGGCAGGGCCCACACTGAGTCTCAGGGAATCATGTACATCCTGCTGCTGGTGGGCATGTTCAGCTTCTTCACGTTCGGTATCATGCTCAGCTACATCCGCTCAAAGAAGCTGGAGAGCTCTCACGACCCGTACCACCAGTACATCGCCCACGACTGGAACGCGGCCACGGCGCCGTCCAGGGCCGTCGCTCAGGCTCTGCGCAGGGTGGCCACGGGTGATGGAGCGGGCAGCAAGGAGCCCGTCGTCATCTGCAATCCTGC